>NC_058377.1:10472500-10772500 GCF_018350175.1 Felis catus | reverse complement strand
ACTATTAGCTCATTTGATCCTCACAAACTGATGATGTGGTTGGGTGTGACTGTCACGTTCAGTTTACAGGTGAGGAGCTGGAGGCACAGAGTCTTCACAGCCAAGAAGGGGTCGAGCTGGGATTTGAACCCCAGAGTCTGTGCACTTGCCTGGTATCAGCTAACCCACCCTGGTCACCCCTGTGTCCCTGGTCCCTTCTTCCCACTCTTCACCCATGTATTATAGCCTTGCCTTGGCACACAGCCCCTCCCTTCTCAGATCCCAGATGGGCCCCACTCCCTGGCGCCCTCTGAAGCACTCAGCACAGGCCAGCCCATACATCACTACTATCTGCAGTTCCTGGGTTTGGATCATCTTCTGGGGCATTTGCACTGCATAAGCCCCAAACTCTGCTTAGGTATTTGGGTTTTGCCTAGCTCAAATCTGGCTCTTTAAAAAAAAAATAATGTTTATTTATTTTTGAGAGAGAGAGAAACAGAGTGTAAGCAGGGGAAGGGCAGAGAGGGAAGGAGACATGGAATCCGAAGCAGGCTCAAGGCTATGACCTGTGAGCACAGAGCCCAATGCAGGGCTCAAACCCATGAAACACAAAATCATGACCTGAGCCGAAGTTGGATGCTTAACCGACTGAGCCACCCAGGCTCCCCTCAAATCTGGCTCTTGAGTAGGATTAAGGTTTGCTCTGGGTGAGGAAGAGGAACATTTCCACAGGAGGACATGGCATAACCTTCAGCGGTCACCAAACCAACACCCACAACCTTCTGATGGTCTAACCACTCCTTCATGTTCCCAGATCATTCCTTTTTCTAGCCTCTTAATAAAGTCTTCAGCCTTCTGCTTAAATGTACGATTGAAGGCTGCACTTATGCCCACATGCCTAGTTGCTACCAGGTGGGGCCCCCAGGCACATGGGAGGGTCTGCAATGGTCAGGAGTGCCCCTGTGCCTGAGGCAGTAGAGCATGAAATAGCAGATAAACGACACCATGACAGGGTGAGAGAAGTGTTTTCTATTTAAGAATCTTTAAGAGGACCTTCCACCTGGTTTTTGAACCAGGAGCCCCACACTTTGATCTTGCACAGGGCCCCACAAATGATGCAGCCAGCCCTGTGTTCACCTCCCAGGCAGTATGGTGCTTATTTTTTTTTAAGTTGATTTATTGGGGGGGGGGGCAGAGAGAGGGAGAGAAACAGAGTCCCAAGCAAGCTCCTCACTGTAAGTGCAGAGCCTGACGTGGGCCTCAAACTCACAAACCATGAGATCATGACCTAAGCCAAAGTCAGATGCTTAACCTACTGAACCACCCAGCGCACCGGCAATATGGTACTTCTGCCCACAAGCCATCCCCAAGAGCTTTGAGCAGAGAAGCAGGGCCAGGCCCTTGAGGACAGGCACCTCCAGGATGCAGTGAAAGGGGCAGGTCAGCATCCCACCCTCAGCCTCCAAAGCCCCCTGCCTCTCTCTGCCCACTTCTGTGGGCTCCAACAGCATCTGGCCTCCTGCCACATTCTGCCAGCCTTTCTGATTCCATGGCCCTGCCTGCATCTCTGCTTGCTCCTGTGCTCATTTTCTGCCTCTTCATGCTCCCACCCCTGCCATAGGAGGTGCTAGTGCTTCAGTCTCTCCTCTCTCTGTCCCTAACTGACCATGTCCACCCCTCAGCTCTCACCTACCCCTCTGGCACAGGGTGACTCCCAAAGTCTGTCCCCAGCTACCCTCCTTCGGCACCTCCTGTCCCCTGTTCACAGAGCTAGTCAATTGTGCAAATCTTTCTTAGGTGCAGGTGCGAGGCTCTTGGCTCCTCCCAGGACAGGCTGTCATCTCAGACTCAACATGTGGAAAGTGGAAGTTACTCATTTTCCTCCTCAAGTCAGCTCTTCCTTCTGACTTGTCTATTCCTGGATGTGACGTCCTCATTCTTAAAATTATCCAGGTCTGAAACTTCCTTCAGGCTTCTATTCTTTCCTTTCCTTCACCCTCAACCTCCATCCGAGCTCAAGATCTTGTCATTCCTTCCTTAAAAATGTGTCTTGCATGTGTTTCTTTCCTGTTGATCCCTACTGTTGCCGAGAGTCTAGTTCAGACCTTCATCATCTCATGTCATGACAAGGGCTTCTGGCTGACCTCGCTCCCCACCAATGATTCATGTAATGGCTCTAGAAATAAGTTTATTAAAAATTTCTCTGCTGATGGTATCATTCTGATACTCAAACATTTTCAGTTCATCCCTATCAACAAGCCTGGCAATCTTCTCTCACTTACCAGTCAAAATAATTGGGCATGTCAGAAACAATCATTCACTGGCCTACTAGAAACTTCCTGGCTTTCCATTGCTCACAATAATCCTTAATATGACTTAGACACACAGACTTACAAACACATACGCACTCTGCCTTGGTAATTCCTACTCATTTTTCTGAGCTCAGCTCACTGATCAGAAAGGGTTATGGTACTTCATACTTGTCTTAAAACCCTTACCATTATTATAATTTAACTGCATAATCAACAATTTCATGTTACTCTTCCCTACTAGAATACAAATTTCATAAGGTCAAGACTGGATTGGTCTTGTTCAGACAGACCTCTCTCCTTGCCTGATGTATGGGAGACATTTACTAAATATTTGTTGGATGGATGAATGAACTACCATTTATTGAGCACCAGGGTCTCTGTCAGGTTCTTCAACTCACAATAGCCTGTTTGATATTATTTCCACTACAGAGAAACCTACAACATGAAAGGTCATAGCCATTATAGTCAAGAAGCCTTCAGCATCCTGACTAAACAGATCTTCCACCACTGGCCAAACACACCTTGTACTTTCTCAATGCCCTGCCTCTCTGGCTTTGCCTCCCCTTGAAGCATCCCTTCTCCCTTAATCTGCTGAAATCCTAGCCACCTGTTAAGGTCCTGTCTCAAAAGAGGCTTCTGCTACCTTCTCACCTGGCATTAAATACTTATACTCGATTGGAACATGGGCCCTGGAATCAGCCACTGGATTTGACACTAGATTTGAATTCTAACTACTCCCCCACTTACAACCTAGTGACTTTGACCAAGTGACTTAAGCTCAGTTTCCTTATGTACAATATCATATTAAGTACCTTCCTTGTGATATTTAAATGAGACCAAGTGTTTGGAGGGTTGAAGTCAGAGCCTTGTTTATAGAAGGGGCGAAAGCAAGATTAGGTCTTCTCATTCTACCCTTGTTTCTCCTTCTCCTTGTTCTCTCCTTTTACTTCTCTTCGAAGTCTACTCTGATTCCTACTCCCATTCCATGGACTCATAGTTACCTACCAGGCCTGCCCACACCATCAGGGAACTCACCAAACCTCCTTACAGCATTAATATCAGTGATCATTAGCAACATCTGCCATTAGTCATTGGTAGAACACTCCACATGGCCCATCTGTGTATGCTCCTTCTATTTGCCATGTGGCAGCAGAAGGGATACATCATTCTTCACCCACCTCTGCACCTCAAATCTGTGAGTTCTTCTGCACTAGAACCTTGCAGAAGGTACTCAGAAACCCAAGTCAGACCCCAGGTCTCCCGGTAGGAAAATATCGAATGAAAGTTGAGTATGAAGGGATTCAGAGGCTTGGTTTTCAAGGTAGGTAGTGGCCTGCTAATGTTGCACTATCATTCAACTTAGTGGGGATTCTCATAGGGGAAGGTAATGGGAAAGGCAAGTTTACAATGTTGATTATGTGCTCTGTGCCAAGTCCTGTGCTTGACAATTTACATACATCGGCATCCTTAACAAGCCCACTAGGGGAGGTAGATCACATTATCTCCATTTTAGCTCCACTGAGGGGGTAAGAAAGGCTTTCTAGAGGTGGTCACTTCCTTGTTGTCTCCTCATACTTTTAGAAAAGTTTTTAAAAAATCATCACCACTAGATAACTCTCCAAGAGAATCAAGGGTGTAATACTCCAATCTACCCAAGGTAGACCCCATGGGGAGAACCCCCCGAAGGAAAAGAGGCTATTTCTTTTGTTTGGGCAAAGGCATCATGGCCATTAAGAGGTGGATTTAACATCCAATTTTCCCCAGACCCCTCAGCCCTACACAACACTTTGATCAACCTGACAAAGCTAAGCAGGCCCAGTGCTGAACACGGCAGTCCACATGGTGTAGCAGGTGATGCAGCTAATTCATCAAGGAAGCTGATTGCATTTTTGGCTTCCAACAGATTATTATAAGCAGCCAATAGGAAAAGGAATTTTTTTTAATAATAAAAAATCACTTGGGCCCCAGAACCTGCTGTGTTGTGTGTGCATATTTCCAAAGCACTTAGAATGTATGAGAGGTGTTATTTAAGGCAATAAATAACAACATTTATAGGCTTTCCTGGAGAGTGTGATCATCTTTGTATAATCCGCTGAAACTGTTCTCAGCGTGGATGTCCACATTGGGGAACAGGTCTCTCAGAGTCTGAAGGTGGGTCCTGATGGAGGGTGGAGCCCATGGTTCGCAGATCTGAGCTCCCCAAACAGGCTCCCTTTGGACCTGCTGCTGGGCTGAAAACCCACTCCCCTCAATGCCTCCCACCAAAGGGGAAATATTTTAGCACTTCTTTAGTCATTAACACTATAAAGATAAATCAACTAGCTTTTTTCCATGATGGTAAGTTCCTGGGAGGCCCAGAAGCAATGGGAATTTGGACTGGAAGGAGGAGTCTGAAGGACAATGTGGCAGGAGGAGAAGAGGGTCAGATTTGATGGGCACAACAAGGACATGCTTCCATAGACAGAGAACAAGGGAGGAGAGGAGATGAGGGTATAAGCCTGAAATCTTCACACCCTATTACTGGCTTCTGGAATCAGCCCTGTCAGCTTCCTCATCCAGTGGCTGTCTCCTTTCTCACCCCAGCTCAGCCTGGCCCTGGCCTTTCCTCCAACTTCAACTATTTCTTGTCAAGTCCAACCATCAATCTTTTCCTCAATCTCAAAGACCATCCCACATCCTCTCCAGTGAGCATCCTTTCTTCTTAAAGGTTTTTAACAATTAAACAATTAAATATCACGTTCAATTATGTTCCACTCAAGATGTGAGCCTATCTAATCATCTTGAAGGATCCTTAGGGCTCTCTGATTATGAGAAGCCAAGAGCCTCTTCGGGAAGACTTCATCCTAAAGGAGGTGCAGGAGACATGAAGAGATGACTCTCTTGGAATCAGAAGAGCAGAGTGATTCTGCACCCAGACCTACATCTGTTCCCCAGAATTCATGCCCGAGCTCTGGGGCATGGAGCCTGTTTTAAGAGAGGAAGTCATCATGATGGTGATAATAATGACAATAATGATGGTGGTGGTTATCATGAAACACAGCTTCACTAGTATCTGCACTGGGCTTAAGGAGGTATTAGCGTGGTAGCATGGGACATGGGGCTACTACAACCTTGGGTCGGTGGGAGCGGCATTAGAGGCCTTCATCCTGTGTGGACACAAGTGGACTTCAGCAGCAGCTCTAGATGAAGGCCATGAGGAAAATGTCTGACCGACCTCAGAGGGATCACAAGGTCCAGACTGTGGAAGCTTTGTTATACCTGTGAAACATTCTCTGTGGACTCCCAGAACCACTTAGGAGGTACAGGAAGGAGGTTGGAATTACCAAAGAATGAGAGGGTGCAGTGGTAGAGAAATCCTGATGGTGCTATTTCTCCCCCCACCCCACAGCGTGCCTTGGCGAGTTAGGTATCTGACTTTTGAAGGTAGAGTGTGCCTTAAGGAATTTTGTAGTTGCTCCTACTCACAACTTTGTCTTTATACAAAGATAATTTTTTTTTTTTAAGAAAGCTGTTGGGAAACCCTCGGCAAAGGCTCTAAAGGAAAAACAGGATATGTTTTCCCTTTACCCAAAAGCATCACACAACACTCACCAGCTTCCCGACCCACATTGACACCTTTTTGGCAAAACCCAGAGAAGAGTCAGCTCATGGTACAAATGTTCAAACATTTTCTTTACCATAAAATCATAATGTTTCCCAGATGTGGCGTGGTGGGAGTGGGCGCTCAATCAATATAGATGGAATTAGTTCATTACAGGCTCAATGATCTCAGTTCCTAAAATTGTGGGGTAGCTTATAAAAATAAAACTCTTCTCACTAGCTGGTGGTTTCTACGTTTCACCAAGATGATGCTGGTTGTGAGGGATCGGTTTCAGGTTTAGACTCAGGCTCCCATTGTCTAATTAGACACCACCAATCTCAGCATGAAACTCTGCACTATGGTTAGAAAACAAGGAATAAAAAGAGTATTTAGCTTCAGTGAGAGGCCTTCCCTCCTCTTACCCTTTGGAATGCCCACAACCCAAATTATCTGTGATGAGGTCAACATAACCTTGTTTCCTCTGCATTTCCTCCCCCTTTCTGGGGGCACTGCTTGCCCAATCTGTGTCGGGTGTGTCTCCCTGAGAGCCGAAGGGAAGGGAACCAAACACCACAAGAAAACTATTCTGCTGTTGTCACCCGCCCATCTTTGAATAGCTCTTACTCTTCCTGCCTCTCCATTTCCTACTGAAACCTCTAGTCAGAAAGGACTCTGGGGCCTTCTCTCCTGTCTTCTGTGCTCCCAGACATGTCATTCACCTGTATTCGGTGACCATGCCAAAGGATAGCTTGGGGGGCCTTCAGCCTCATCTTCCCTCAACCTCTCCAAACCCACCTCCGATTTTAAAAAGAGACTATTACTGGCCAAGGACAAGTGGTATTTCATCAATGAGACATAAAAAGCATCTTTACCAAATGTTACTACTCTTACTGATCTGATACATATACTGTGAAACAAAACAAAGCAGCGTTCCACACAAATGTTCCTTCAAGACAAGGCCCTGGACCCATTTCTAACCAGATCCTCAGATCTTGGGCAAATCTCTCATCCTGCACAACAAACATACTTCTGCTCTAGCATAACACTTCACTCCTTTATGTAACTCGACCCTTGGTCTGCCTACTAGTGCAATCCCCAAAGGAGGTGGGAATATTATGTCCTATTTTCTTCAAGCCTTTTCATCGTTATTGCTATTGTCGAAGAGAAGAAAATAGTACCCTCTGTCAACCATTCCAGTGGCATCTCCCACAATTCATTTGACATATACCTTTCAGTTCACTTGTCAAACATATATTGCCATATTTGCAAACATATATTTATATCCATAATAAAAATACTGTTTTATGTGGCTTTAAATTTACCGATATGGGATCATAATGTAAATTTCATGCCACAGCTTGATTTTTTTCTGTCATTATTATACGTTTATATTAATAAAAACGGATGTCTTTCATTCCATTTCACTGAGAGTATAATCCCAACATGCTACATTTCATCTACCCAATTGCATACTGTTGGTTCATTTAAATGGACTACATTTATTTTTCCTATTAAAAGTGGAACAGAGAGACTGGTGCTTCCAGTCAAGCTAATGTGCCATGGACTGGATTTGCATTCCTGCCTGAAACAGCTAAATACTAAAAAAATTGTACGAAACAGTAACTTTGAAGACATTAAACATCTGGCAATGAAGGGAGTCATCCCTGGGAGATGGGAAACAATGAGGTGAGCCTGAAGACTGTCCCAGCATACTGCTTTGAAAGCATTCCAAGCACAAACAGAGAACTCTCTGATTTGAGGAGATGAAGCAGGGTCCTGGGTACAAAAGTGGCCAGAGTTCATAGGGCAGAGCCCAGGAGAGGGAACTCTGGAGATCTGCAGAGGGCTCACCTGAGTCCTCAGCAGAGAGGTGATTGGTAAATGCATATAAGGAAACTACCACAGGCCAGGAAAGAACCACCAAGAGGATTAGAAGGAACAGTGCTCAGTGATCATACAGGGCTTATAATAGTATCAGTTCCCCCTAGCCACACTGGAAAATCTTATAATTCATGGGCCATTGGGTTGAATATTCAGAAGAGTCTTGCTGCCGTACTGGGGAGTAACCATCTTTAAATTAAACACTGCCCCAGTCCCATCTAACAAATCTTAAAAGCAAAACGAGAAAGCATTAATCTGTGTCAAAGTAGCTTAACTGCATCCTAGGAAAAAATCCAGAACATTTAAATAGATCTCAAACTATCTGGAACCCAATAAGGTAAAATTGACAACGTCTGCCTTTCAATAAAAAGTTATCAGGCATCCATATCTTAGGTCATCAGGGAATTGCAATCTACAAGAATGACCAAAATCCAAAACACTGACAACATCAAATGGTGGCAAGAATGTGGAGCAATTGGAATTCTCATTCATTGCTGGTAGGCATGCAGCGTGGTACAGCCACTTTAGAAGACACTTTGTTGGTGTCTCACAAACTTAAACACACTCTTACCATATGATCCACCAATTATGCAGCTTGGTATTTACCCAAAGGAGTTGAAAACATGCCCACACAAAAACCTCGGACTTGGGTATTTATAGGAGCTTTACTCATAACTGCCAAAACTTGGAAGCAACCAAGATGTCTTTCAGTAGGTAACCAACAAACTATCGTCTATCCAGACAATGGAGTATTAGTCAGTGCTAAAAAGAAATGAGCTATCAAGCCATGAAAAGACATGGAGGAACTGTAAATTCACATTAAGAATCGAGTCTTAAATGACTACATACTGTATGATTTCAAAAATATAATATTCTGGGGGTGGCTGGGTGCCTCAGTCGGTTAAGCATCCAACTTCAGCTCAGGTCCTGATCTCAGGTTCACAAGTAGTTCAAGCCCTGTGTCGGGCTCTGTGCTGACTGCTCAGAGCCTGGAGCCTGCTTCAGATTCTGTGTCTCCATCTCTCTCTGCCCCTCCCCTGCTTGTCTCTCTGTCTCTCTCTCTCTCAAAAATAAATAAACATTAAAATAAATAAATAAATAAATAAATAAATAAATAAATAAGTCTACACACACACACACACACACACACACACACACACACACACACACAGTGTTCTGGAAAAGAGAAAACTATGAAGACAGCAGAAAGATCAGTAGTTGTCAGAGGTTAGGGTCAGAAGAAGGGAAAAATCATCAGTGCACAGAGGATTTTTATGGCAATGAGACTACTCTGTGTGATACCATATGATGGATATATGCCATTGTACGTTTGTCCAAACCCATATAATGCATAACAGTAAGAGAGAACCAGCTAAGAGTAAACTATGGACTTCAGGTGATTATGCTGTGTCTGTGCAGGTTCATTAGTTGGAACAAATGTACCCCTCTGGGGGAGGACGCTAATAATGAATGGGGGAGGCTATGCATGCATGAGGGGAGATGGTATAGGGGAAATTTCTGTATTTTCTTCTCAATTTTTTGTTAACATAAAATTGCTCTACAAAATAAAGTCTATCAAAAACAGTTACCAAGCATGAGAAGCAACAGAAAAATCTGGCTCATAATGAGGAGGTAAATCAATCAATTGAAACCAAGCCAGGACTGACATAGATGTTAGAATTAGTAGACAAGAATGTTAAAACAGCCTTTATAATTGTATTCCATATGTTCAAAAAGCCAGAATAAGAAAAAAAGCTATGGGAGATAGTGAATATGTGGAATAAAGACATGGGAAAGGCCCATATCAAAACTTTATAGATGAACACTCCAAGGTATTAGATAAAAATACCCCAGATGGGGTTAATATCAAATTAGAAATTGAGAGGTGCCTAGGTGGCTTAGTTGGTTAAGCATCTGACCTCACCTCAAGTCATGATCTCATGGTTCGTGAGCTCAAGCCCTGTGTCAGGCTCTGTCCTGATAGCTCAGAGCCTGGAGCCTGCTTTGGATTCTGTGTCTCCCTGTCTATCTACCCCACTCCCACTTTCACTCTGTCTCTCTTTGTCTCTAAAAAAAGAATAAACGTTTAAAAAAATTTAATTAGAAATTAAAGAATAAAATATTAGACTAGTGATAAACACTATCAAAATGGAACACAAATAGAAGACTCATAACGTGAATGAGGCATCAGTGAACTGTAGAATTCCAAGTAGCCTAATATACATATAACTGATAGAACTAGATGCTCCAAAGGAGAGTGGTGGGTGTAAAAAATATTTGAAGAAATAATGGTCACAATTTTTCTACATTTGATAAAGAAACTCAGTGAGACCCAAGCATAGGAAACATGAAGACAATAGCACCAAGGCACATCATAACCCAGTTGTTCAAAACTAGTGATAAAAGGAGAATCATAAAAGCAGTCAGAGAAAAAAGATACCTATGTACAAAGGAACAGAAATAGATACCTCAAATGTTTTGAAGAAAACAACGCAAGTAAGAAGACAGTGGAACAACATCTTCAAAGCACTGGGTAAAAATCTCTCCAATATGGAGGAAAAATACAAACATTTCCAGTCAATGATAAGCCAAAGGAATTCATCAACAGCTGATACACACCACAAGAAATGTTAAAGGTCACCCTTCAGGAAGAAGGAAAATGATATCAGATGGAAATCTGTATTGACACAAAGGAATGAAGAACAATGGAAGTAATAACCTTGTGGGTAAAACACAGGATTTTTTCCTTATGAAAATCTCTTTAAAAGCTAATTAAGTTGCTAATGCATAGAATTGTTGAATCACTATACTGTACCCCTCAAACTAACATAACACTGTATGTTAATTATACAAGAATTAAAAAAAAGTTTTAAAAAAGTAATTGTTTAAACAACAGTAATGATCATATAACGAGCAGTTTATAACATATACAGAGGTAAAACGTATGACAAAATAGCACACAATATAGAAGGGGAAAATGGAAGTATAGCTGGAAGTCTCTTATACTACATGGGAAGTGGTGTGCTATTACCCACAGGAAAGTATGCTAGGTTAGAAATGTGTGCTATAAACTCTAAAGAAACCACTGTAATAACAAAACAGTTATAGCTAAAAAGCCAGTAAAATATATAAAGTAGAATATTAAAAAATAATTAAATCAAAAGAAGTCTTCAAAAGAAGAAAAAGGAAAAATAATGCAACGGATGGGACAAACAGCAATCAGGTTGGTAGATTTAAACTTAACTCTATCAATAATCACATTAAGTAAGGTCTAACAACTCCAACTCAAAGGCAGACAGAGTACAGCATGGAGAATATAGTCAATGATATTGTAATAGCATTGTATGGTGACAGATGGTGGCTACACATGTGGTGAGCACAGCACAATATATAGAAATGTCGAATCACTATATTGTATATGTGCAACTGAAGTAACATTGCGTGTCAACTATACTTCCAAAAAAAAAAAAAAAAGCAGATCTTTAGTGGGATTAAAAAACAAGATCCAACAACATGCTGCTTACTAGAAACTGACTTTAAATATAATGAGAAAAACAGGTTTAAAATAACGTATTATTCCTTCATTATTATTTCATGGAAAAGGTATTATCATGTGAACACCAATCAAAATAGAAATGGAAGAGCTATATTAACAGACAAAGCAGACTTCACTGCAAAGAATGTTAACAGGGGTGAAAAAAAAAAAAGAAAAAAAGGACATCATTATAAATGGGTCAGTTTTTATAGAGGACATAATTTTAATATGTATGCACCTAATGAAAGAAAGTTAAAATATATGAATCCAAAACTGAAAGAATTGTAGGCAAATCTGTAATTCTAACGGGAAATCTCATACCCTTCGCAATAGTTGATAGAATATAAGAAAGTTACTACTATCAAGCACCTCAAACTAACTTTTATAGAACACTCCAGCCAACAAAAGTGCATTCAAGTGCATGTGGAACATTTACAAAGACAGACTGTATTCTGGACCATAAAACAAATTTCAACAGATGTGAAGATTTAAGTCAATCAACATATTAGTTATTAGGGAAATACAAATGAAAACTACAATGAGGTTTCCATCTATTTGAGTGACTAAAGTTTAAAAAATCGACCATACAATGCACACCAAGTGTTTGGAAGAATGTGGAGGAACTGGACTTCTCATACACTGCTGTTGTAAATGTTAAATTATACAAACATTCTCAAAGACTGCTTGGAAACTCCTTAAAAAGTTAACCATATAAAAGAATATCCAGTGGGAAAAAGACAGTCTCACTGACAAATGGTGCTGGGAAAATTGGATGACGACATGCAAAAAAATGAAACTGGGACCACTTCCTTACAACATCACAAAAAATAACTTCAAAATGGATTAAAGACCTAAATGTGAGACCTGAAACCATAAAAATCCTAGAAGAGAGCACAGGCAGTAACTTCTCTGACATCAGCCATAGCAACTTCTTTCTAGGTATGTGTCCTGAGGCAAGAGAAACAAAAGCAAAAATAAACTATTGTGACTACATCAAAATAAAAAAGCTTCTGAATAGCAAAGGAAACCATCAACAAAACTAAAAGATGACATAGATAATGGGAGAATATGTTTGCAAATGACATATAAAACTCAACAACCAAAAAAACAAATAATCCAACTGAAAATGGGTGGAAGACATGAACAGACATGTCTCCACAAATGACTTCCAAATGGCCAATAGACACATGAAAAGATGCAAACCATAACTTGTCAGGGAAATGCAAATCAAAACTACAATGTGCTATTACCTCACACCTGACAGAATGTCTAAAATCAAAACCACAAGAAACAATTCATGTTGGTGAGGATGTGGAGAAAAAGGAACTCTCGTGCACTGCTGGTGGGAATGCAAACTGGTGCAGCCACTGTGGAAAACAGTATGGAGGTTCCTCAAAAAGTTACAAATAGAACTATCTTACGATCCAGCAATCACACTACTGGGTATTTACCCCCAAAATATAAAAACACTAATTCAAAGGGATACATGCACCCCTATGTTTATAGTAACATTATTTACAATAGCCAAGAACTGGAAGCAGCCCAAGTGTCCACTGACTGATGGACAAAGAAGATGTGATGTGTGTGTGTATACACACACACACAGACACACACACACATATACATACAATGGAATATTATTCAGCCATAAAGAAGAACTAAATCTTGCTCTTTGCAACAACATGTACGGAGCTACAGTATTATGCTAAGTGAAGTAAGTCAGTCAAAGAAAGACAAATACTATACGATTTCACCCAAGAAACAAAACACCAAGCAAAAAGAAGAGAGAAAGAGAAAGAAAAAGAAAGAGAGAGAAAGACAAAGAAACAGACTCAACTATATAGAACAAACTTAGGGTTACCAGGGGGTAGGTCGGTGGGAGGATGAGTTTAACAGGTGATGGGGATTAAGAAGTGTACTTGTTGTGATGAGCACCAGGTGTTGTATGGAATTGTAGAATCACCATATGTACACCTGAAACTAATATAACACTACGTTAGCTGGAATTAAATAAAAACTTAAAAAAAAAAAGTTAATCATATACCTACCATATTATCCAGTCATTTCACTCCTAGGTAAGTACCCAAGAGAGATGAAAACTTATGTCCGTACAAAGGCTTGTACACAAATAATCATGGAAACTTTATTTATAGTGGACCAAAATTGGGAATGATGCAAATGTCCATCAACATAAGAATGCATAAACAAATTGTGTTATTCCATAGAAAACTAATGAACATTAAAAAGGAATGGACTATTGATTCACACATGATGAATAACAAAATAGTTTTGTGTGAAAGAAGTCAGACCAAAAAAGATTACATACTGCCTAAATCCATCTATACATAATTCTAGAAAATGCAAATTAAGCTATAGTGACTGAAGCAGATCAGTGGTTGTCTAGAGAGGTAAAGGGCAGGGGTGCGGGGAGGTGGGAGAAAAGCATTACAAAAGAATTTAAGAAACCTTTTGGGGGTGATATGTTCATTATCTTGATTTTGATAATCAACGTTGCAGTGAAACCAAAATAATGTTGCAGACGCAATTAAGGTTGCTAATCAGCTAACTTTGAGATGGGAAGAGAGCCTGAATTATCCAGGGGGACCAAACTGAATCATGTAAGTCCTTAAAAGAGAATCTTTCCTGGATGTGTTCAGAAAGAAATGTCAGCATGCAAAGAATTTGACACTCTTTTGCTACTTCTGAAATGGAGAAACTGTACAAAGATCAGAGAGAGGCTTCAGGAAGCAGAAAATGCAACTATCGCCCCTAAAATTAGGAAACTAGGTCTTTTAAAACCTCAAGGAAGGAATGCGTAGCTACCAACACCTTGATTTTAGCCCAGAGAACTGTATGAGGCTTCTGACCAGCACAACTGTAAGACGATAATTTGGGGGCTGTTTTAAGCCAATAAATTTGTGGTGATTTATTATGGGAATAATAGAAAACTAATACACTACACTTATCCTCTAGCGTTATAACCTCATACTTTAAAATTTTTGTGATCTGATGGGTGAAATGGTACGTGTTTTTAAATATGAATTTCCCTGATTACTATTGAGGTTAGCCTGAATTCATAAACTGTATTAATTGTATATTCCAGTCATTCAATGATCTTTAAAGATTTTGTAATCTTGTTGATTAGTAAAAACTTTTATACATTGGATACTATTCTTCTATTTATTTTATGTGGCATAAATATTTCCTCCCTGTCTGCTCATATTTTAAAATTTTTGTAGCATCTTTTGTCAAAGAGAAGATTTAAATTTTAGATTCAAATTTATCTCTTTAAAGAAAATTTGTGTGTATGTGTGTGCTAAGAAAATCCCTCATTATGCAAAGGTCTTAAAAAAAAAAAAAACTACCATATTTTCTCCAGACAGCTTTAAATGATAGAGTTCAGGCTGTAGGCATACATCCTTTATCAGGTATAATCAATTGTCTCAACTTCATTTACTAAGTAATTCACATATTTCGTTCTTACTAATAATCTCACATGTATCATGCATCAAGTGCATGTGTCTCTCTCTCCTGAATAAGCCAATCACATTGGTTTAAGGGCCCACCCTACTCCAAAATGCCCTCATCTTAACTAATTACACCTATAATGGGCCTGTAAATTCTCATCTTGAGGTACTCACATCTTGAAGACTTCAGCACATTTTTTTGAGAGACACAATTTGACCAATAACAGAAGTATTACATCTCTTCTTTTATTCAAGTCTTCTTTTTTGTCCTTCAATAACAATTATAAATATTTCTCCACAGATCTTAACCATAATTTGTCATTTTATTTCCAGGTAACTTTATAGGTGTTTTGCTATGGACAATGAGATAATTCTATGGCCTTTCATTAACTGATTAGTCACTAATGTGCACAAATTGTATTGATCTCTGTATTTTGATGTTTTATTCAGCAAACTTGTTAAAATCTTTTTGTAAGTGTTAAATGATTTATTAAACGTGTGGAAACATGAATTTTAAGTTCCATATTCTTTAATACAGCCATGGCTAGAAATAATAGTGGACTATAGAAAGTATAGGCTTGGTTGGCAATTTAAGTGGAACGTCTGAAAAGTACAATGCTGATTTATGTGCTTACAAAAGACAAATACTCAGCTAGTTATTACATATTCCTAGATGATAAGTAAAATATTACTGAATATTTACAAATTGGTTACATTATAATTTAAGTTATATTAGGTTAAGAGCTTGCAAACAGAAATTCCATTTTATTTCTAATTTGCTAGAAGTTTTAAAAATGATTTATTTTGAACTTTTAGTAAGGTTCCTTTTTCTGCACTTATTACTGAGATGATTATATGTTTTCACTCTTCTAATATATTAATACAAATTTTATTGGCAGAATTCTAATGCTAGCAATTGGATTTCTTGGATAAGCTATATTTGATCAGTAGTTTTTATTTAAAAAATAAACTACTGAATTCAAGTTGTTAATGTTATACTTAGAAATTTTTGCAGGTTTGCTTTTGATAAAATTGGTCTATAATTTTCTTGTCTTGTTCAATGTTTGTCAGTTTAGGTATCAAGATTATACTGGTTTCTAAAGCTAGTTAAGCTCTCTTTCCTCCTATTCTCTGGAAGAATTTAAGTTATGGATTATCTGTTTTCAACCACTCCAAACCACCCCTCCAATTTGACCCTCGCATCTCATCGACTTTTGCACTAAAATATGCTTATAAATATATTAATTCATCCCGTGGTTTCTCTCCAGTTTTTATAAATATTCTGCCATTCATTAATTTGCTTACCATGAGGCAAAGTGGCTAAGTCCTTTATTCAAGGAACTCAGAAACTAGTTGATATAAACTGTTCTTCTATAAACTGTTATCTTTCAAGACTGTAGTTCAAATATTTTCTTTGCAACAGAACACAAAAACCCAACCATAAAAATTCTGTTTCTCAACCTTAATTGTCTTATATAAACTGATACAGCCTTTACCTCTAATAACTTTACACTCCTTTCTGTTCCTTTCTTTTGTACATAACCCTATTGCAGGCTTGATTTAGAGATATTTGGGGATTGCAACTCCAATCAAATCTTCTCCTTCTCACTGTTGGTGGTTCAGATATATATTTCCACTTTGGGGAATATAGTGAGAATAGCTTCCAGGAAAGAACTTCTATTGTGTTGACTACTGCCATTTAGACTACTGGGATTGGTGGGAGAGGGTAAGATTCCCTTGGTTCAGTTCAGTGAATACTAGAAGTCTTTGATGTTGAGATTCCCAATACTATAAATGAGTGTACATGTGTGTCTTCCACTGATTTATGAAGAGTTTAAGGGCAAGACCCAAACTGAAGTTGAATAAACTAAGCCTTACAAACTGGGTTTCTAATGTCATGTTATTTTCTGCTTCTTTTCTGTTCTCTTTGAGCTTTATGTTCTAGCCTGATTGTACAGGGGCTATGGGTAATTAGAAATGGGCCCTGTCCTCATTTAGAGGGAGAGCAATACCTTCCTGCCTAGCCCTGGGTATGGTGGTGGCAGCCAGGTTAGTGAGAAAGCAGACTCTGTGGTGCCTGAGTCAGAGACTGTGAGGCACAGTGATCTCCCCTCACATGGAGAGTTGACTCTGTATCCAGGTTCCACTCTGGATGATCTAGGTGTGACTTTCCTTAGGAAAGGGGAACTGTTGCTTTTCTTACATATGTTTCGGTCAACGTGAATATGGACGAAACAGGTTACAGCAGGTCTTCAAATGTTTAGAGACTTTCAGAAGAGCAAAGGAACTCTCTTCGGGGTCAGTGCACTTGATCTGAAGCCCAGGGAGAGGAATGTTTAAGAGCCAAAGATGTACATGCTGGATCCCTTCAGGATGTAGGGGAAGCTAGAGCAGAGACCTTTATGAGCAAATCCTACTGTCAGGATAAAAGCATGCCCTGAGAAAGGACTAGGAAGCTGAGTCCAAGAGGAGCTGAAACGCCTACAGGCTGGCCTATCTCTTCCTACCCTAACCTATCTCTTCCTGGGTCTGTGGTCTGGATGGCTAAGGAAAGACCAGCAGACTTAGATGTCCTGTGAATTGTGGCATAAGTGTGCCTTTAGAGTTTGAATCAGAAATCTGAATTGTCTAAAGCTCTTGCCTATAGGTGTAGGATTTTTTCATCTTGTTCTGTTTTCTCATATGTTAATGTTTTTCTCTTAAAAAATATTACATATATCCTTTGCTACAAGTGGAATAAATCCTGGATGCAAAGTAACAAGCAATAAAATATTTTTCTTACCTAAGAGAATGTGTAAGGTAGGGGGATTCAGTGGTTCAAGAACATAAATTCTGCCATTTTGGTACTTTTCCATCTTCAGTAGGTCAGCTTTCTCCTCAGATTAGCTTCTCTTGTGGTCACAAAACAGTTACAGCAGTTCAATGATCACATCCAACAAGTCAACGTGTAAAGGAATGTGTCTCTCTATGAGGGAAAACCTTCATAATGTGTCTTTCTTATGAGGGAAACTGTCTCCCAGAAGTCTCCAGAGTTCCACTCAAATTCCATGGGCCAGAATTATGTCACATGCTGATGCCTAAACCAACAACTAATAAGGGGAATAAGACCACCATGTCTGGCTTAAAACAATCAAGACTGGGTCTGCAAGTGGGGCAAGGCTCTCTTGACGCATATGACTGAATGTAATAGAGAGTGAATATGAATAAAATCAGGTGTCTTCTTGGGATGGAGGAAGGGGATGCCTACAAGCTAGGCAATCAATAGCGGAGGTACTACATCTCATTTCTCCTAAATAAGGGGGTTTCCCAACCTGGGTTCAGACTAGAAAGAGATTAATATTTGCTCTGGTGGTATTTGGAATAGACCAGAGATAGCCATCACAGAGAAAAGTAGGTGTTCCAGCAGAGACAGAGATAGAGATCAATATGGCACCACCTATGGGCATTGGCTCATTTCCACGAGGGCCATTTCTTCAGCATTAGATGCTGCTGCCTCCATCTTCCTTGCAAAGTCTAACTTAATAAACCCAGAAGCCACTCGCTTTAAAATTGCTGTCATGGGGTCTTTGGCTCTTTTCAAATAGCAGGATTAACAGAAACCTCAGGAAACTGCCCCAACAAGGAGCCATTTGCCAAAAGCACTGACAGCTGGATGGCTGGAGTGAGGCCAGCAGGATGGATCTCTCCAGTTGTGAGAGGGTTGGATACAATTGTACATATTTGGGCTTGTTGAAATCTTTAAGCAAAGCTGACCTCAGGAACAGGAAAATATTCTGCTCCTACTCCAGAGAGATGAGGCTAACCTTGAAATGGGGCCAGTAGGAAATAGAAGAAGCAGAAATTAAATTCAAAAGGTCACTCTTTAGTGATTTAGATTGCTTTAGACTACTTCTACTAAAAATGTCGTATCACTGATATCATCATCATCAACTGGGAACTTGGTGGAAATGCAATTTCTGAAGCTACACCCCAGACCTAATGAATCATAATTTCTGGCTTAGAGGCCCATGAATCTGTTTTAATAAGCTCTCTAGGAGGGGTGCCTGGATGGCTCAGTCAGTTAAATGTCCAGCTCTTGATTTCGGCTCAGGTGGTGATCTCATGGCTCATGAGATCAAGCCCTGCGTTGGGCTCTGTGCTGACAGTGAGGAGCCTGCTTGGGATTCTCTCTATCTCTTCCCCTTTCTCTCTACCCCTCACCTGTGCCCATGCTCTCTTGTGCTCTCTCTCTGTTTAAATGATTAAATAAACTTAAAAAAAAAAAAAACCTCTCTACAAAATTTTTCAAGTTTAAGATGCATTGCTTTAGCTCTGTTTTGTCCCTATGGGTTTTCTTACAACATTGGTAGATCTGAAAGGGGTGGGAACGGTTAGGGGGGTAGTAAGGTCCCAGACAACTGCCTTTGGAAGAAGAAGGTTAACTAGCTGGAAACAAAAGTGGTGAAGATAAGCAGGGCCTGGAAGAAACAGATCAGTAACTTCCTCTGAATGGGTGTTTTTTGCACTGGAGATACCATTGATCTGCAGTAAACCCATTGTGGATCAGCAATGTGGTAGACACTACATGGAAGGACTTTTATGAAGAAAAAGCTATATACTCAGGGCCGTTGTATATGTTTGCTTGGCCATGCATTGTACAATTCCAGAAGAAACCTGGGTACCATTGATGCTCTAGAATTGCACAACATGGAAGCCCTGCTGATATATCCCTGAGATCAGAACATTTTAGATCTAGAAAGGACCATAAATCTCAATCCTTCAACGTACAGACTAAAAGAAGTGAAATGACTTGATCAAGATCACATAGCCAACTGAGCAGCAGACCAAAGACCTTGAAATCTAAATTTCTACCTTAGGACATGAATCTTTACATAATAATTCAAAGGAGATAAAAAGCCAAATGTTGAAAAATATTAGTTTCATTTCAAGAATAAAAACAACAAAAAACTAATACAAGCATCTAAGAAGGGAATGGCTACGTAAATTACATTAAATTCACCAGATAAAACATCATATAATGGTTAAAATTACATTTATGGAGTAGATTATATGTATATACATATATGTACATGTTTTAAATACACATATATATGTTATTTATATAAATTATGTGTGTATAAATATGTACATTACCAGTCATATAAATAAAGGAGCTATCTTACACATTCCAGCCTTAACAGATGTTCCTTATCTCCAACTGGAGACAGATCTGGCACCAAATGGTTGTGATTCTTGATTCTTTTCCTCTGCATAGCTGGTGGCATGCATACAGTTATACATATATTTATGTGTTTATTAGTATATATACATATAGTTATTATGAAATTCTTCTTTCCTGGTCCCCTCTCATATCAGTGAGTGAAGGGTGGAAACTAATGATGCAAAGAAACATAAGCAGCTGTAGTGTAACATTTAACACAACAGATTTCTAAGGTGTATGGCCTTCAGGTGAATGTCTCTGCAAGTATATACCAGCGTCTATGTACTCTCTGAGCAGTCCAGAAGAACATGTAACCCGCCACATTAGAATGAAATTTTGCTCAACTAGTTTTGCAGGATGGGTACAGAATACACTGCTGTTTACCTGGTTTTGATAACCTAATACAAGTCACCTGAATTAGGTATGTGATGATGCCAGAAGGGGTCTTTAGCAAAGGATTTAATTAAGACTATGGAAAGAAATGTTAAGCTTTAAACCAAAATTGCTTATGATAGGAACATACATACCAAAAAGCTACAAAACATTAGAGTAACAGAACAAGGTCTGGCTCTATCTGAACCCTGCTTTAGTTCCTGCTTTGTAGATCCACTTCCAGGTATAGGATAGTGCCTGACACACATTTCTTTTTTTTTTTTTTAATTTTTACTTTTTTTTAATGTTTATTTACCTTTGAAAGAAAGACAGAGTATGAGAGGGGGAGGGACAGAGAAAGAGGGGCACAAAGAATCCAAAGCAGGCTCTAAATTCTGAGCTCGACATGCAGCTCGAACTCACAGAACCTGAGATCATGACCTGAAGTTGGACTCTTAACTGACTGAGCCATCCCAGGTGCCCTTGACCCACATTTCTTACTAGAGAAAGTTCCTAGTCTTTTCTTAAGCCATTACAAAGTAGAGTCTTTAAGAACTAGTTGATTTACTTGGAAGATGTGATTTCTCTACAAAATGGCATGTAAAATGCTGGGGAACCTGTACTTTCTGTTAATCCCAAGAATGGGAATGGCTTTCCTTTATGACCCTGGGTACTGTTAAAGCATCTGCATTCCCCTTCGTCTCCATAAGTGTTCCCAGAGGAAGGAAATACCTAAACTTCCTTTGGCAAGAACTGTACCTTCAAGGTTCAACCTGGAGATGGCATTCCATTACATGCTCTATGTAATGCCATACACATCTCCTTAGAAGCAGCTCAGTGACATAAAAGCATAGTTGCCTCATACCCACTATCGTGTGGATTGCATGTATGCCACGTACAACTATTTATATGAAAGACTAGAAAAACTACCACGAAAATAATACTATTATGGAGGAATTACAGGTGAATTTCTCTTTTACCCAAGTTTGCCTACAACTATTTTTGCTTTTAAAATTTAGGTAACATAAGAAATAAACCTGTGTTATTTCCAACAAATTCTACTACCTCTGATATTCCCTCTTTGGATTCATTGAATACAGTTCTCCAAAGGGGAGCTCGTGCCTTCCTATCTACTGAATTCCAGGAACAAAAATTTTGGAGAACATATTCCTACTTTCTTTGATCTCCTGGTTATAATGAAAAATTATCTACGACAATCAGTAGTAGTAGGCATCTGGCTGGAAGTCCTCTGTGGATCTTCTGAGTAGGTCTGGATTGTCACACTTTGTTGAAAACAGCATAGAGAACTTCAGACCGGGGATGAAGGGTTTTACTGACACTAAGCCAAGTACTGTCACCTTGCTGGAAAGGTAGAAAAGGCTAGGGGATATCCTCAGCAGGGTCTGGGATTTACAGCCAGTAAGTTCCCTTGAGAATTGCTGAGTTTCACAACATCATCTCTACAAATAGGTCAGAGCTTTATATTATTTCTCCAATAAAACATGTTGGAATTCATTAGAAAGGTCCTTATAGCTGTTTGATGAGTGTGCTTGACTCAGCAGACCAGTTCCTACTCAAGTGTCCAAGTGATTTATAGACATCCAGGGGAGTAATATAGAAGCAGAGACTACAAAATATACGCCTCTTGTAGGTAACCCTCTCCACCTATTAAAGTAGGTTTTGCAAGCATTGCTGTGCTAGACTCTCACAAAGTAGATTGTCCAACCTTTCATCATTGCTGGTCATGGGTATGGCTATAGAAAGCACTTGTGGGTTGGTTGCCCAATTCTCAAAGACCTCCACTGTCTGGGAGAACTCTCGTATAGAGGGGTAGCCCCAGAGGCTTTATTGGTTCTATAGGACCCTGACTCTGAGCCCACTACTCCATCCAAGGATGAGCACCTGACCAAGCTAGACTGATCAAAGTCCTTCCCTGGGATGTAAGGGACAAAGATCACTCTTTTGCTGATGGTGGAATCCAAGATGTGAGGCTTAAGAACTCTGTGACTATTTTTTCCCCATTGCAGAGGAAATCCCTTTATCACAAGAGAGAGGAAAGAAGTAGAAGCTGGAGATAGAAAAACTCCCAAGGTCATTTAAGTCCTTCATTTCAATGATTCCTGAGGCCCCTTTCCTCTTTAGCTGTATAGACATTTCAGTATTCATTCGATAAATTCCCCTTTGTGCCTAAGATGGTTTCAGTTGGGTTTCTACCACTGGCATCAAAAGTGTCCTAATATAAGGACCTTTGGTGGTGGCAAACCACACCAATCAGTTATGCAGGAACCTCCCCATCCTCTGCCTCATCCATGTTGTGAGAGGGACAGATGGGACCAAGAGCTACTGGCAAGTGTCACCAGTTATCTGTTAGGAAAGGCAGAGAGAGAGAGCACCCTGCACTCAGCATGGATCAGTCTTTGGGTGCATGTGTTTTTTTGTTGTTGTTATTGTTGTTTTTCTTTTGCTTTGCTTTGTTTTTTTTTGTTTGTTTGTTTTTTTGTTTTTGGGGTTTTGTTTTGTTTTGTTTTTAGCTCACGTGAAAAAGGAATTCCTTCCCACCTTTCTGTCCCAAGACAGTCCTGCCATCCAGGTACCAGGCCTGGAGAAAATGAATTCTTTTGAGCTCACCTGGAGAATCCTTTTTTTGGTTTTATTTTGTGTTTTTTGTTTTATTTTTTTTTAATGTTTGTTTACATTTGACAGAGACAGACAGAGAGAGTGTGAGCAGAGGAGGAGCAGGGAGAGAGGGAGACAAAGAATCCAAAGCAGGCTCCAGGCTCTGAGCTGTCAGCACAGAACCCAATGGGCTTGAACCCACGAGCCGTGAGATCATGACCTGACCCAAAGTCGGACACTTAACCACCTGAGCTACCCACGCACACCTAGAATCCTTCTTTTGAGCACTACCCTTTCCTTCACGCTTTCACATGTGTGATCACTGGGGTTGGGAGAAGGGAGAAGCAAGCAAGGCACCTAATACACAAACTTTTTAAGAGGTGTCCACTCTCAGGGCCTCACAAATATCCTAGGCTCCCTACTTGCTGCACCCAAGTGCTGGCCCTGATGTGCACACATACTGCATCTAGGTTCGTGACATAGGATATAAACATTCAGTGTGCAGAGATATAAAACAATTAGACTGAGAAACAGAAAGCAGAATTTTCATCCTGGCTTCATCACTGACTCACTGTGCTATTAAAACAACAACAACAACAACAACAACAACAACACCTCTGCAAGCTGTTTCTCTGTTTTTAATTGGTAAATTATGGATAACCACCTTCATCCTAGTTACTGCCAACAAATATGACAAGAATAACAAAATTGTGCACACAGAGGTTAAGAGACTGGTCTGAGGTTGTAAAATTTATTTGCTGGAATGCTAGACCTAACCTCATAGGCCAACACTGGGTTTACTTGTTTAATTAATTAAACAAATGTGTAATGCCTACTGTGATCCAGACGCCCAAGAAAAATCCAACAATATGCTCTAGTTGGGTAAAAATAGAATAAAACTGCCACCGCCATCCTTATATCCTCATGCCCAGTGTGATCCCTGTGACCCACCTGCCTTCCACACCTGGATTCCAGCCTGCCCAGATCTCTGAAGTTTGACTTACTTGTTACTCAAGGTCTATCCTGTCCAAAGGCCAATAAGCAGGAGGCCCAGGGTAGTAGCTGGAATTGCCCTCACTATAATTGCCTTAGGTAAAAAGGAATCAGTCCCAAGAACACACCCTTGATTTACCTGGAGCCTCTTGGTCCCAGATCCATGAGACAGAATCTGGTGATGAGCAGCTCCCAGTGAAATTCTTTATGGCTGTTTTTGTTCTTTCTTGACCTTCAGGGACATAATCTTATATTTTGAAGTCCAGAATAATTGGAAATAAAATGAAACCTCCTATGTTCAGAGTTCATAGCCCCTCTGGGCAGTGGCTGGGGACCAGAACTGCACTGTATATTTAATACTCTGCATTAACAGACAAGGTAGAAAGTCCCCTGCAAATCCCTGCTCCTGTGCTGCCCTATCTGGAGCAAGAGAGGGCATCAATTTAACAAGCACAGGATGTAAATCACGTATTGAAATCTCTCACCATGGAAAGATGAAGATTTTCTGAAAGAATGAAAAAAAAAGCCACCCAGCACTAGGCATTTAGGAGTCAGTGTTCGTGTTTAAATGTTAAACATTTACATTTTACAACAAAGTGACATTTTTAAATGGGTTATATTGGCCATTTGCAGCCGTTACTCACTGCTGGCCATAGGCTTGGGGCTGGATCTGGGCGATGAATCAAAGACACCCTTTGTGTCATGTCACTAAGCAACTCCCTCCTCTTCTGTTGCTCGCGGAGCCTGGGCTGGGCACACAGCCTGTGTCATCCACATGGTGGATTTACAGGTCTCAATTTATGCCAGCCAAAGCTTCCCGAGGAAAAGACAGCTGGGGCTGGGCGCTGGCCATGTCTCAATGATGTGCTAGGAGTAAAGCTTGGAGAAAGTGGGGACATTCACAGACAAGGTTAGACCTGGTCCTTTGTTACAGGTTCCCAAATCAACTGTCTAGAATGATGCTTTGGTCTACAGAAAGGAAATACATAGCATGCATGCTATTGTGACCCCCTGTGCCACCCAAAACACACATCACTAACTGAGCATGGTGCTCTTCCCTGATGAGCCAGACATGGCCTCTGATGTGTACTAGGTACACATTCCCAGCAGCCAATACCAACTCGGTCAGCTGGCATAGGAGATGAACCCATTTGTCATCCCTGCCTCAATCTATGTGCCCGAGTGTATTTCTCATCTCTGTTTCTACAGTAGCACTGCAGGCTTCAGGATTTCTCTGTATAGAGCGATCTCTGATAACAACAATAGTTGTAAAGTTAACTTTTGTGCTATTTGTGGGCCGAATCTTTACATGCATGAAATCATTTATTCATCACAACCCCAACAATATCAGCATCATACAAAAATAGTATCTATCATTTATTAGATACCTACTGTGTATTGGGTACCACATGTGATGCTCTCATCCCCATATATTCCCATCTCAGCATGAACTAAAAACTCAAGAAGAGTAAGAAAGTCACCCATAGCCGCAAACAGACGAAGAGCCTGGTTCCAACCCAACAGTGTCTAATTCCAAAGCCTGTGCCCTCAAATAAGCACCAGATCTTCACCTTATGGTACATCAACTCACTATTTTGACCCTCTCAGTTAGTCTTCTTCTTTACTGCCAACGTTGGGGAGGGGGGTTCTACCAGAAACTGACCCCGGAACTTTCCCTAATTTGCTCCTGCTTCTACGGCAGCATTCTTTTACCCTCCTATCCTCAGCATCCATTCAAATAGATGAAGCAGTAAACTTTGAGCAGGGACAGAGAATTGAAGGCACAGCCTTGATAAAGTTGAATTAAAGACACTGTTTTAGGGGCACCCTGGTGGCTCAGTCGGTTAAGTGTCCAGGTCTTGATGTCAAGGTTGTGAGTTCACACCTCGCATTGGGTTCAATGCTGGGCATGGAGCCTACTGAAAAAATAATAATAAATTAATTTATTAAAAATAAAAAGATAGGGGTGCCTGGGTGGCTCAGTCAGTTAAGTGTCCAACTCTTGACTTCAGCCCAGGACATAAACTCACAGGTTCATGAGATCAAGCCCCATGTTGGGCTCCCTGCTGTCAGCACAGATTCTCTCTCCCTCTCTCTCTACCCCTCCCCGGTCTCTCTCACCCTTTCAAAATAAATAAACTTAATATTAAAAACAGGCATTGTTTTATTCAGAATGTGATACTCTGCTAGCAAAGAGGGACGCTCTGAAACCCCCTGATGGACAATTGGACTGGAGAAACTGGGGACTCCCTAAGCTTGATGCCAGGAGAGACAGCTCAGCTTCTCTTGTGAACAGAGAGGAATGAGCCACTGCAGCCTCACCTCTGTCCTCTCATGCTGAAAACTGGGGCCATGCTGGGATCCTGTCTGTTTCTTAAAGGTCTTTCTTAGGTCTGAGCCTTTATACCTGCTGTTTATTCTGCTAAGAACTGTTATCTGTCCCCTCCTCTATGAACTCTATCTCTCCCAACTCTGGCACCTTTCTCTGGCTGACTCCCACTCATCTTCATGTTTTAGCTCACCTGTCCTACTTCTTTTGGAAAGCTGAGTTAGGTGCTAACTTAATGTTGTCCTTAGCACCTAGCACTTCCTCCAGACCAGCATATACCACACGGTCTGCCTCCTCTACTTGACTGTCAACTTCCTAAGGATGGCTATGTGTCTGACTTATATCCCCAACAGCCAGTACTGTCTCTGATCTGTACTTAAAAAACAAATGATGAATAAATGGATGGTTGAATTGATGGATGAACCCACTATTGGGAAGCTAACTGGACTGACATGCATAGAGTCTCCCTACCACACATCTGTGTCCTGTTAACTGTAACTGGCAGATTTCCCCAGGAATGGTGGAAATGTGAGAGCAACCAGCACATCCCATAGGGAGTTCAGTGGGGAGATCTAAGAGTGATGGGAAAACATGCCCCAAAACATTGCTTTATTCAGATGCTGTCTATCAAATAACTTTGGATATAAAGGAAAGCAAGCATAAGTGATTACATCTTAGTTTCACTGCTTAGCACAGCCCAAATCCATACCTGATGTTGAAAGAAAAGTCCAAAATTTGACTTTGGCATACAAATGTATATCGATTTCTCATAAATAGATATGTGTTCACCCATACAGGACTATGGGCACCAAATGAGAATATTTACAGAATCTAAGGACAGGATTATTAAATGTCAACCCCTTGCCATAAAATGAATAAGATTTTCCAGCTCAAGCAAGATAAGAAGGGGAGTTGGTTGATTCACATAACTGGGAAGAAAGGGTGAATGGGCCTCAGGCATGGCTGTACCCAGAGACTCAAATTACATCAGCATCACTTATTCCCTCTTGAAGCTTTGCTCCTTTTCTACATTGGTTTCCTACTCCTCTACTATTAACAGGCTTCCTCCATGGCCTGTATGCCCACAGACAGCCCAGGCTTTCATTTTTCTGGCTTGGGAACCCTGGAGTAAAGACAGAGTTCCTCTCTGTCTATAAACTCCTAGGAAGGATATCAACTGGTGCTTCTGGGATCTTAAGCTCCCACCCCTTGACTCAAACACTGTGGTCAGAGGAGTGGGCACAATGATTGAGCAGACCTGGGCCATGTGCCCAGCTGTGGCATAATAAGAAAAATATATATGGTCTCTACCTCCAGTTTGTGACACAGAGCTCTAAGAACCCTTGTAATTTCTAGAATGATAGGAGTGAAAGGCGTACAATATTTGATCCTAATCCCTGGTTCCTTAACCAAGAGTTTCTAAGACACTTGAAACCTCCAGAGTGGTATCTTTTTGTATGTTAACAAGAAGACTGGTGGCTGGGGTCTCTAAGAGAGCTTCAGGATGGGGTTGGTTGCCAGAGGCACCAACCATGTAATTAAAGGACTGGAACTTTCAGTCATACCCTCACATCTAACTTCCAGGGATGGGAGAGAGGCTGCAGACTGAGTTCAATCACCAATGACTTAATTAATCATGTCTACATAATGGAACTTCCATAAAGCCCCTAAACAATGAGGTTCAGAGAGCTTCTAGCTTGATTAGTGCATTCATGTGCAGGGCAGGGGGAGCATCCCAAAGTGCATGGGAATAGATGCTCCTGCACTTGGAACCCTTCTTGCACTTGGAACCCTTCTGGGACTTGCCCTATATACCTTTTGACCTGGCTCTTCATTTGAATCCTTTACAATTAACCAGTAAGCATAAGCAAAGTATTTCCCTGCATTCTGTGAGCCATTATGGAAAATTATTGAACTGAGAAGGGAGTCATGGGTACCCCCAATTTGTAGTCAAGTTATACAGAAGTATGGGTAGCCTGGGGACACAGTACTCATGACTGGTGTCTGAAGGCTTCAGTCTTGTAGGACTGAGTCCTTAACCTGTAGGGTCTGTACTAACTCCAGGGAATTAGTGTCAGAACTGAATTGAAATGTTTATAGCAGCACTTTCAACAATAGCCAAATTGTGGAAAGAGCCTAAATGTCCATCAACTGATGAATGGATAAAGAAATTGTGGTTTATATACACAATGGAGTACTATGTGGCAATGAGAAAGAATGAAATATGGCCTTTTGCAGTAGTTCTTGGATGGAACTGGAGAGTGTTCTGCTAAGTGAAATAAGTCATACAGAGAAAGACAGATACCCTATGTTTTCACTCTTATGTGGATCCTGAGAAACTTAACAGAAGACCATGGGGGAGGGGAAGGGAAAGAAAAGTTAGAGAGGGAGGGAGCCAAACCAGAAGAGACTCTTAAAAACTGAGAACAATCTGAGGGTTAATGGGTGGTGGGAGGGAGGGAAGGCTGGGTGATGGGTATTGAGGAGGGCACCTGTTGGGATGAGCATTGGGTGTTGAATGGAAACCAATTTGACAATAAATTTCATATTAAAAAAAAATCAACTCTTCCAGGGAGCCTTCCCTGATTTCCCAAATAGACTTAAACACCACCTCCGCAAAACCTCCACTGGTCCTTATGTCTCTATTATAGAATGAATCATAATGCTAAGATTATCTGTTTAGCTGTCTCCCACACTATTCTATGAGCCTCTGGAAGGCAAGAACTATGTTCCATTTTTTTTTAATGTTTATTTATTTTTGAGAGAGAGAGACAGCGTGCAAGCAGGGGAGGGATAGAGAGAGAGGGAGACACAGAATATGAAGCAGGCTCCAGGCTCTGAGCTGTCAGCACAGAGCTTGATGTGGGGCTTGAACCCACGAACCATGAGATCACTACCTGAGCCAAAGTCAGATGCTTAACTGACTGAGCCACCCAGGTGGCCCAAGAACTATGTTCCATTTGACCACTATATCCAGAAGAGCTGGTGGAGTGCTCAATATACAGTAGAAAATTTAGTTCTGATAAATTTAGTTCTGTGTAACCATTACCACAATCAAGATAACGATCACTTCCATCATCCCCCAAAGCCTCTTTATAGCTCTTACACCACTCCCAGCCCTAGACAAGTACTGACTTTCTTTCTGTCAATGTAAATTAGACTTGTCTTTTCTAGGCTATTGCATCTTGTATCTTTTGGAAATCAGGGAAGGATGCTGGGCTCTGAGTATGGGTCAATATCTGTAAACTGGAAGTTTCATGTACATGATCAGAACATAAATAAACAGCATAAATTAATGATATGCATAAGCCAGAAGCTAGTGTAATTGTAATATCACAACTCCTTTCTCTCCTACTCTCCCCAAAATTAGTAAACATCTTGGGAATGGCTTTAGCTTCCTACAGGTCATGGGATGTAAGGATAAATTAACTTCATTTAGACTTTTAAGGGGTAAAGAAATCCCAGTTGGCAGGTGGGCAATACATCCAAATTTAGTTCAAGCAAAGGACTGGAAACCAAAGAACTTTATTTATAAAGGAAAATGAACAGCTTCTTGGAAGGGGCAATGTCTGAGCTGGAATAAAATATCTGAACAGAGAGTAGTAAAGGGTATCCCAGGTATTAACAACTTAAGTAAGTCAGTTAAGTAATGTAAAAATGGCATCGTGTGGGTGGGAAACACAGTTCGGTGCTGCTGGAGTGTCAAGTGCAAGGAGTAGGGTGGAGAATGAACCTGGAGAACTTACCACAAGGCTCCTGGTGAAGTGTGTGGAGCAGGTAAGAGTGTGGGGAATCGCTCAGCAGTGCAGCGGAGACTCAACGGCAGGAAGGCATGCCCCCTTTCTAGCAATTCTTCCTTTCCTTCTGACTGGCAGGACACCTGGACCTGCTTTGGAGAACAGCCAGGGGCTTCCAATCACAAAGCATCACCCCGGGTTTTCAGTGGTGTTCTCCAGCTGAACGCTTCAGCCAGGGGCATTCTATGCCTCCTGAGTGGCACCTTGCTGGCTGCCTTGAAATAGCTGACGAGGAAGACCTTTTGCTGGGTTTATCATATATATCCATACGGCCAGACTATTTTCAAAAATCTCCAGGGAGCCCTAGGACTCTAAGGAGCACAGTCTGACACCATCAAACAAAGTGACCTCCTAGGACAAAAGGTCTGTGTCTGCACGATCCCTGGGACCTGGATCTGCAGGGATGCCCAGTGAAGGGTGCCTATTACTAAGACCCAGCGTGGTCTCTTTGGCTTCTCTGTCCCTGTGTTAGTTCTATGTTTCTCTCTGTGCCTACCGAGTGGGAGGCAAAGTTGGTCCCAGTCTGTTCCTCTCTCCCTACTCACTGTGGTTACCTCCTTCTTTCCAGAATACATCTTGCACCATGTTCAGTGTCTTGTATACTCAAGCTCTCTCCTGGATCCCCAGCTGTCCTGTGTCCACCCAGCAGGCTTTAGGTTTCTCTTTGCTACTTTACTGGAACACATGGGCTCTGACCCCACCCCTGGAGAGCCTGACAGAGAGTGTGATAGTCCCTTAGAGGTCCTAGTGTAATTAAAGGTAGGCAGTGGCCGGGAGAACCCAGCACAAGTGGGTGAGGGAGACTGTCTCCAGTTGAGCCTGGAGACCGGGGACACATTAGTTTCACCTGATGCACAGGGGACAGTTTGAAGCTCAGCCTATTGCTCTAGTGAGAAAAATATCTGCTCCTCCAAAGCCCTGACTTTCCAAACCTGAGGTTCCAAGGATCACGTATGAAAGAGAGAGTTAATTGGGCCATGTACTTCTTTGTAAGAGATTTGCCTTTCTCATCTCTTATATGAAACTCAAACTGAAATTTTATTCTCTCGGAAGTTCATTGTTTCTAGATTTATTTGTTCCTTATTTATACAAAGAAACACCATATACTGGAATAACTGATATAAGGGCATGAATCTTACTCCACCAATTCAGGTGTGCAACATATTCACACTATTTTATTGTATTTTTTTAATGTTTTTATTTATTTTTCAGAAAGAGAGAGCACACACACAAGTCCAAGTGGGGGAGGGGCGGAGAGAGAGGGAGACAGAGGATCCAAAGCAGGCTCTGTGCTGACAGCAATGAGCCTGATGTGGGGCTCAAACTTGCGAACCATGAGATCATGACCTGAGCCAAAGTCGGACGCTCAGCCAGCTGAGCCACACAGGTGCCTCTATTTTATTCTCTTTTAATCTGAGTTCACTGTAGTCCTGCTCCCCAAACAGGGGCAGGCAGGAAATTCTGTCCTGGGCATTGCTGCTGCTGTTCCTGTGCTGGCCTCAGGGTCCTAAACCACCTCTATAATAGGCTTTGCTTCTGGCTCTTAGAAAAACTCTCCACACCCTGACTCCAGGAAACCTGCAATCCCAGGATCCGGCAGATCCCTCCTTAAGACTCCTGACATGGTTTCAATTACCTCTCTCCTCTATTATTATAAGCCTCTTCTGCCCAAATAACAAAAATAGAGACCATTTGTTAAAAAGTCTCCAAAGCCAGGTAATGTGGTGTTTGCTCACAGCATTACCTCACTTACATGGCAATGGCCTCAAGCACTCCCAGGGTGGATGCTGGAGTGCTACAGCATTATCTGCTCCTTGTATAGACTCAGAAATGGAGGGAAGAAACCACTCTTTCAAGGCCACGATGAGAGCATTAGCAGTCCTGCCTCTCTATGACTGCCTACCAACCTCACCACCCTCACCTCTGCCCTTTAAGGCTATGTCACCTCTCCCTCTCAATGTCCCTCAGCATCTGGGCCATTTCTCATGTTGTGGGTCAATCCAAGATACATTCCCAGGACCCTGGAGCATTTTGCTTATAAGCATTTCTGCTGTGGTACTTCCTCTATTTCACTGCCCTCCTTCCTTCTGCCCCTCCCCCACCGGCTCTTTCTGCTGCTTGCCTCCCAGGCCCACCTCCCACTCATTCCCAGCCTGTGCCATCTGACTATAATGCCAAGCCCTGCTTATTCTCCAAGACATTTCTCCACCACCATTCAAGCTGCACATTTTCTCCTTCCGGAAGTGTTTCCAAACCAGCCTGATGGGGCCGACAGCTTGCCCAGCTGGGCCAGGCTCTTCTACACATGAACTCCAAAACCCTAAGTTTGTGGAGTTTGGGGAATATGTTAAATCAGGAATTCTAACCTTCTTGTTTTACACAAAGGGAGACCAAGGAAGCTCAGAGAAGGAAATGGATGTGCCCTCCCAAAGCCAGGTAGGGTCAGGCAGGACAGAGCCCTTGTCTGCATTCATGGGTGGGCTCACTGTCCATTCATTCCTTCATGCTGGCCCTGGGTGTGTGTGGGGTGGGGGAGCAGCCCATCTCCACTTCTTCAGCCCAAGGAGGAGAGGCCCAGGAGTGCCCTAAGACCTGGAAACTAGATAACAAATTAGATACCCCACACCACTTCCCCTTTACCATGAAACACCCCCAAAAGTCAGATATATAATTAAATATTGAGTTAACTCAGTTGCCTCTGGATGACAGTTGAGAGCACGGGGGAAAAAAAAGAGCTTTGTAACAAATTTGGAGAAGTTCTAAAATTGGAATTGGTACACAATATCAAACTAGTAACATTTCAACTAATCACAGAGACAAAATCAGCACAAATTCTAGACGAAGCCGCTGGAGGACTGACATACATATAATTTATCTGACAAGCATAGACTTTTTAAAAAGAGAAAACCACTATTAAATGTTACCAGAATCACTTTTGATTTGGAATGTGACAGCCCACTCATCACTTTCGAGGTGCCAGCCATTGCCACGGCCCAGGCACTGGCAGACATACCCACTGCCTCAGGCCCCTCACCCCTCCTGCCATCTCTCCTTGGTCCACCAAGCCATGTTCAAGGGCGCACCACGTTTTCCCCGCAGAGACTCAGCGCTCGATATAATTATAGTACTTAATGCTTACTGCGTCCCTACACGGTGCGGCACATGCATTATCTTATTTAATCCTCAGGGCGAGCCTACCAGGCAAGTGCTTCTATCATTTTACACAGGCGTACGTTGGAGATATTTTGGGTTCAGTTCCAGACCACCACAACAGAGCAAATATCTCAATAGAGGGAGTCAAATGAAATTTTGGGTTTCTCAGTACCTGTAAGTTATACTTACACTACACCACCATCTATTAACTGCATACAGTGTTATGTCTAAAAACACTATATACCTTAATTAAAGAATACTCTGTTACAAAACAAACAGCCATCTGAGCTTTCAGCTAGCCATGACCACGTATCGCATCTTGCCACAACAAATGTAACAATAATAATGAAAAAAATGGAAATATTGGAGAGTTACCAAAATGTGAAACAGAGACACACAGTGAGCAAATGCTGTTGGAAAAATGGTGCTGGTGGACTTGCTTGACACAGGGTTTCCACAAACCTTTCATGGTAAAACACACAGTATCTTCAAAGCGTAATAAAATGAAGTAGGTCTGAGGCCGACTGAAGACACACACGTGCCACAGTGAGCAGTAGAAGCCATCAGATGCCAGGGCCTGTGGTCTTAGTTACTCTGCCATAATACCTACTTCACACGGCTGGATGAGGGAGGAATGCATGAGGTGACGTGTGCAAGAAGTCTGGCACACACTGGTTTATAATATATGTTAGTTCCCTTCCTGCTTCTATCATCTCTCTCTCTCTTTCCCACTATACTGTCCTTTCCCCCACCCCACCCCCCATTAGAGATGTAACGCTTCAAGTTTTTAAGGAAGGGAGCTTTAATGATTCCAGGGATGTGTGCTTTGAACATTATCGTTGACTTATCAAATATTTTTAAATAATGGCCAGAATATAACTACTTTCTTTTGTCTATGCTCTAGTTTCCTCTGGTCACTATGAACACAAACACAGTCTATTTTGTGAATACTTGCCTTGGATTCAGGGTCCAGGGATATAAATGTTTACGAAGATGGGATTCCATGTGAAGGGAATGGTGAATATAGGTAGAGTCTTGGTTAGCTCATCCCCTCTGAGACTCTAAAAATCTCTGGGCCTTGCCAGGTAAAGCCTTTGAATAAAGAAGAGGGTTAGGCCAGATTGGGTCATCACGAAAGTCCGTTCAGCCACCTTTTCCATGGGCCCATATGTACCAACAGCCTAGTGCCAGAGCCCATGGGCTCTGGAGCGGAGTTGCCTCTGACATGGCAATCAGCATTACCTGGCCAAGTGACTTGATCTCTCCTGGTCTCAGTTTCCTCACCTCTAAAATGGGGATAGTAATAACACCCGTATTACAGGATTACTGTAAAAACGAAATGGAATGATTCACGTAAGCACTCAGCACAGTGTCGAGTGCACTATGCTCTGTAAATGTCAGCTAGAGCTATGAGCAGTAGTCATATCAACAGGTGTAATGTGGTCCTAGGAAGAGCATGCTCATAAGGCAGTTTCAACAACAAAAACAAGACATGGAGCAAGTCAGATGAATCCCAAGCTATGATTTCAACTTGAATGGATCAATTAGCTTTCTGATGTACATTTTATTCCCAATTTCACCCCAACTCACCCTTCAAAAGAATTGGAGACATTACAATGAGACATTGCTAAATTAGAAAATCAGAAATCATGTTAAAGGAGGAGAGAGGAAATATTAGAAACTCCTGGGATTGAATCTCACCTTCAGTTCTGACCTTCCCAGCGGCCGGTACAAAAGGGAAGACAGATGGGCTATGACATACTCATTATCTGATGTTTTGTGCGTATCAGTCTAGTGTGAATCCAGATTAGCAAAGTTATTTTTCGTGGAACTCACCATACAAGAGCTACTAACAGAAAGCGATTTCATCAGCTCCCTTTGTATTGAACATGCCCGTTTTCCCCCAGCGCTCTGTAAATTCCTTGAGGAGGACCTGCACTGTTTCATATTTTTATCTCCTAAGCATACTACCTGTCTTCAGAACATGCTTAAGGAAATATTAAACGATGGCATAAATTGTACAAAAATTGCTTATCCTTCAGCCTGGTAACTTGACTGGTGTTTATATAAAGTCACTGGCAGATTTTGAGTCCAGGTCTTTCTGACCTTCAGAACCCACACTCTTTTCTAATGCTCTATTGTCCTAGGTAACTATTTCTATTTTACAAACTATGCCAAAACCTCGTTGCTTCCAAATAACAATGCAGTATCTTACATAGCTCTGTGGGGTGCTCGGGCTCCACTAAGCTGTTCTTGCTCAGGATCTTTCTTGAAGCTGAAGTCAGGTGTGGCTAGCGCTGAAGCTGTCTGAAGATTACTTCAATCACCTATGTGGGGTCTGAGTGTGTGTGGGAGGGGGGTGGATAGCTGGAGTTGCTGTGGCTTGTCAGGCACCCCTCTTTGCACATAGCATCTGTGTGGCTAGCTTGGGCTTGCTCACTGCATGGTGTCAGCACAGTCAGATTGCTCACATGTTGCCTGGCTTATTCCGAAGTGAGCATTCTAAGGGACCAAGCCAAAAGCTGCAAGACTTCTTCTGACTTCGTCTCAGAAGTCACATAGAAACATTCCTGCCAGATGATATTTGTCAAAGCAGCCACAGGTCCACATGAATTCAAGCGATGGAGAAATAGACTCCACTTCTTAATGGAAGAATACTTGCCTGGTTCCAAGATTTAAGCTGTAATAATCCACACAGTAAGCTGTTTTCAAGGCAAAGTGACAGTAACCAAGACAGTCTTCTATTGGTATTATAATACACATGAAAATCAGTAGAAAAAAATGGGTCCAGAAGTAGACCCATACATTTATTTACATTTGACTGACCTTTGACAAAGGTGCAAGAAAGTACAGTCTTTTTGACACATGATACTGGAGCAACTGACTATCCACTTAGAAAAATATTTAATATTGATGCATAACACAAAATGTAATTTTGTAATACACAAAATTTAATCTGAGACAGATCATAGACTTAAATATAAAAGCAAAAACTATAAAGCTTCTAAAGGAAAACATGGAAAAATATTTTTGTGATCTAGCTGTAGGTATATTTCTTAGACAAGACCTAAAAGCAATGCCAGGAAAGAAGAAAATGATAAATTTGACTTTCTCCTTCTGCTAATCAAAGATACAATAAAGAAAATTAAGGGCTCATTTCCATAGATGGAAAAAAGCATTTGACAAAATGCAACATCCATTCATGTTAAAACCTTCAACAAAGTAGTAAAGTTCAGAGGGAACATACTTCAACATAATAAAAGCTGTATATGGAAAACCCACAGCTAACATCATAGCCAATGGTGTATAACTGAGACCTGTTTCCCTAAGGTCAGGAATAAGACAAGGATGTCCACTCTCACCACTTTTATTCAACATAGTACTGGTAGTTCTAGCTACAGAAATCAGACAAGAAAAAGAAATAAAAAGCATCCAAATTGGTAAGGAAGAAAGAAAACTTTCACTATTTGCAGATGACATGATACTACATACAGAAAACCCTAAAGACTCCACCAAAAAACTACTAGAAGTGATCAATGAATTCAGTAAAGTCTTAGGACACAAAACCAACATACAGAAATCATTGTATTTATATACACTAACAAGTCACAGAAAGAGACATTAAGAAAAAAGTCCCATTAACATTTGTATCAAAAATAATAAAATACCTAGGAATAAACTTAACCAAGGAAGTAAAAGACCTCTACTCTGAAAACTGTAAAACAAAGATGAAAGAAATTGAAGATGATACAAAGAAATGGGAAGATATTTCATGCTCATGGATGAAGAGAACAAATACTGTTAAAATGTCCACACTACCCAAAGTAATCTGAAGATTTAATGCAATCCCTACCAAATACCAACAGCATTTTTCACATAACTAGAATAATCCTAAAATTTGTATGGAACCACAAAAGACCCAAATTATCAAAGCAATCTTGAAAATGAACAAAATGAAGTATCATATTCCAGATTTCAAGATAAACTACAAAGATGTAGTAATCAAAAATATGTTACCAGCACAAAAATAAACACATAGATCAATAGAACAGAATAAAAAGCCCAGAAATAGACCCACAACTACACAATCAATTTTTGAGCAAGGAGGAAAGACTTCTTTACAATATGCAATGTAAAAAAAGACAGTCTTTACAACAAATGGTATTGAGAAAACTAGACAGCTACACACAAAAGAATGAAACTAGACCACTTTTTTATATCATCAACAAAAATAAATTCAAAATGGATTAAAGACTTAAATGTGAGACCTGAAACCATAAAAATCCTAAAAGAGAGAACAGGCAGTAATTTCTCTGACACTGGTTGTAGCAACATCTTTCTAGATATGTCTCCTGAGGCAAGGGATACAAAAGCAAGAATAAACTATTATGACAGCATCAAAATAAAAAGCTTCTGCACAGCAAAAGAAACAATCAACAAAAAACAACCTACTGAATGGGAGAAGATATGCACATGACATATTTGATAAAGGGTTAGTATCCAAAATATATAAAGAACTTATACAACGCAATGCCAAAAAAGTCCCCAATAATCCAATTAAAAATGAGCAGAAGACATGAAGAGACATTTCTCCAAAGAAGACATACAGATGGGCAACAAACACATGAAAAGATGCTCAACATCACTCATCAAGAAAATGCAAATCAAAACTATAATGAGATATCACCTTACATCTGTCAGAATGGTTAAAATAAAAAACACAAAAAACAAGAGTTGACAAGGATGTGGAGAAAAAGGAACCCTCATGTACTGTTGGCAGGAATGCAAACTAGTACAGCCACTGTGGAAAACAGTATAGAGTTTCCTCAAAAAATTAAAAATAGAATTACCATAAGATCCAGTAATTCCACTACTGGGTATTTACCCAAATAATATGAAAACACTAATTCAAAAAGATCTATGCAGTCCTATGTTTACTGCAGCATTATTGACAACAACCAAATTATGGAAACAACCCAAGTGTTCATCCACAGATGAATAAAGAAGAAGTGGTATGTATATATTATATTATGTATACATAATATATACATACACACAATCAATGTTACTCAGTCATAACAATGAATGAAATCTTGCCATTTACCACAACATGGTGAATCTAGGGAGTATAATGCTAGGTGAAAGAAGTCAGAGAAAGACAAATACCATATCATTTCACTCCTATGTGGAATTTAAGAAACAAAATAAATGAACAAAGTAAAAAAGAGACAAACAAAAAGCAGACTCAAAAATAGAGAGCAAACTGATGGTTACCAGGTGGGGGTGGGTGGGGGGATGGGGGAAATAAGTGAAGGGGAATAAGAGCACACTTATCATGACGAGCACTGAGTAATGTATAAAACTGCTGAATCACTATATTGTACACCTGAAACTAGTATAACACCGTATGTTAATTATATGGGAAATTTAAAAAAAAGAAAAAAAATGAAAATGTAAAGGCAAGCCACAAATTGAGAGAAAACATTTGTACATGTATATATGTGTATATATATGCATATTGCATATTTTACATATACATGACAAAGGACTTGTATAAAAACTATAAAAAAAAACTTTTACAGGGGTGCCTGGGTGGCTCAGGTGGTTAAGCAACCAATTTTGGCTCAGACCATGATCTCATGATTTGTGAGTTCGAGCCCCACATTGGTCTCCCTGCTGTCAGCACAGAGCCCACTTTGGATTCTCTGCCCCCTCTCTCTCTGCCCCTCTTCCACCTCTCTCTCTCAAAAAAAAAAAAAAAAACACACATTAAAAAGGAATACTACAACTCAAAAATGAAATGACAACCCAGTTTTAAAATCAAGCAAAAGGGGCGCATGGGTGGCTCAGTCAGTTAAGTGTGCAACTCTTGATCTTGGCTCAGGTCATGATCTTGTGGTTGAAGGGATAGAGCCCTGCATCAGGCTTTGCACTGACAGCACAGAGGCTGCTTGGGATTCTCTCTCTCTCTCTCTCTCTCTCTCTCATAAATTAATTAATTAATAACTTAATAAAATAAAATAGAGCAAAAGGCTTGAATAGTCCTGTCAGCAAAGAAGGTACTTACATGTCCAGGAATCATGTGAAAAGATATTCAACATCATTAGGGAAATTAAAACCACAATGAGATACATGGGTATACCCCTAGAATGGCTAAAATTGAGGACTGACAACATCAACTATTGATAAGAATGTGAAGCCATAGGAACTTTTATGTATTGCTGGTGGGAATATAAAATGAGTATAAAATACTTCAACCATGTTAGAAAACTGTTTGGCAGCTTTTTATAAAGTTAAGTACACATATGTCCTGTGACCTAGACATTCCACTTCTAAGTATGTGTCCAAGAGAAATAAAGACACGTTCACAGAACACTTATAGACAAAAGTTATTAGCAACTTTACTCATAATGATTCCAAATGGGAAGAACCCAAATGTCCATCAACATGAAAATAAACAAATTACCATATAATAATACAATAGGATATTGACCAGCAACAGAAAGAAGCTACCAATATATTCCCAGCATGAATTAATCTCAGAAACATTGTGCCAAGTGAAACTAGCCAGACACAAAAGAATACCATTCAAGTGAAGATCAACAACAAGCAAAATCACATCAATAGAATTTTTTTTTTTTTTTAAGATGCAGGTAATATGGGAGGGAGAGCTGGGAGACTGGCAACTAACAGACATGAAAGAACTTCCTGGGATTACAGAAATGTTTTCTATCTTGATTTAGGTGGAAACTACATGGGTGTAAACTGTTGTCAAAATCCATGGAACTGTACACTTTAGATTACAAGGTTTTCTTCTTAATTATACCTTCAAACACCTACCCAAAAGTCGGCAATAAAATAGGAAACTCAAAAGGTACAGCAGGCAGAGAAATAGAAAGCATATGGTAAAACAATAGATTTAAACCCAAATCCAGTGACCACTGTATTACATGCAAATATGCCAGATGCTCCAAATAAGAGACAAAGATTTATCTGACTGGATTTTTAAAATTCCGGTGGTTTGCTGTTTAGAAGAGGCACCTCTGGGGGTACCTGGGTGGCTCAGTTGCTTAAGCATCTGACTCTAGATTTCAGCTCAGGTCATGATCTCGTGGTGATGAGATGGAGCCCTGAGTTGGGCTCCATGCACGTGTGAAACCTGCTTAAAATTCTTTCTCTCCTTCCCTCTGCCCTCCCTGCTCCTGCATGTACTCCCTCCCTCCCTCTCTCTCTCTCAAAAATAATAATAATAATAATAATAATAATAATAATAATAATAATTTTAGAAGAAACACATCTAAAACAAAAGCTACAGAAATCCTGAAAGTAAAAGGATAAAAGTAACCTACACAAATTTTAACCAAAGAGAAGCTAGTGGAGCCATATTATTATTAACAGACAATATAGCTAAAGAAATTACTAAGGAAAAAGAAAGATTTCCTAATGATCCAGGTTTCAGTTCATCAGACAGAACGCATAGCAATTCAGAATATATATGCATCTGGCTTCAAAATAGTTAAAGCAACTAAGAGGAGAAAGAGGTAAATCACAATCATAGTTGAAGATCTTAACTCACTTCTTTCAGTAATTGATCAAAAAGCAGCTCCCAAATCAATTAAGAATATGCAGTATCTTAACAACACAAAGTATAGATTTAATCTAGTGAACAAACAGAACACTATATCCCCAAGCTGAATACAAATAATTATCAAAAGTTTGTGAAACATTTACAAAATTGATTGTTGGGTTACAAAACAAATCTCAATAAATTTCAAAAACTGAAATTGTGAATTCATACTCTGACAACAGAGGAGTTAAGCTAGAAATCAACTGTGAAAATATAACAAAACTTGCTATATGTATTTTTCAAATACACTTTCAAATAATCTACAGGTCAAAAATTAATCACACCCAAAATTAGAAAAGATTTTAATTGCAAGGTAGTCAAAACTTGTAGAATGCAGCTAATATAATGCTTAAAGGAAACTTTATGCCTTAAATTAATTTATTACAAAATAAGAAAGGATTAGAAGAAAACAGTGATGTAAGTTACTCATCCCAATAGGTTCGAAAAAAAGCCTCAGCAAATTAAAACTTGAGCAAGAGGAAAAAAATGAAGAAAACTACGGGCGCAGACATTGATGCAATCGAAACAAACCTAAAATAGGACAAACAGAACCCAAAGCTGGTTCTTTGAAAGGAGTTATAAACTTGATAAATCCTGGACAAAGCTTTAAGAAAAAAAGAAAGAGAAGGTACCAATGTCAGGAATAAAGATGACGTCCTGACATATTGTAAAGAGATATTAAGAGGATTATTATGAGCAGCTCTATGTTAAGAAAGCTTGAAAATTTGATGAAATGGACAAATTCTAGGAGAAACACAACTTACCAAAATTGATACAAGAAAACAACTAAGAATCACATAATTATTTAAGAAATTAAAAATGTAATTGAAAATCTCCTGTAAAGAAAATGTAAAACGTTCCCAGTCCCAACCAGCTTCAATGATGAATTCTGCTAAGTGTTTAATAAAGAAAAATATGCCAATCCTATACAAATTCTTCCAGAGAATAAAGAAGAGGCAGTGTTTCCCAACTTGTTTTATAAGGCCAACATAATCTTTTTTTTTTTAATATTTATTTATTTTTGAGACAAAGAGAGACAGAGCATGAAAGGGGGAGGGGCAGAGAGAGGGAGACACAGAATCCAAAGCAGGCTCCAGGCTCTGAGCTGTCAGAACAGAGCCCAACGCGAGGCTCGAACTCACTGACTGCAAGATCATGACCTGAGCCGAAGTCGGACGCTCAACCGACTGAACCACCCAGGCGCCCCAAGGCCAACATAATCTTAATACCAACTTGACAAGAGCATTATGAGAAAGGAAAACTGTAGGCCACTACTGCACTCAGAGTATAAGAACAAAAGCCTAAACAAAATATTAGCAGATAGAATCAGCAACGTATAAAAGAATAATACATCAGAGCAAATTGGATTTATTCCAGGAGAGCAAGGTTAGTTTAACATTCAAAATTTCAATTGCCCTAATTCCCATTGACAGAACAAAAGGGTATATTTGTATGATCATCTTGAGAGACAAATAGAAAGCAATAAAAGTCATCATCCATTCATCATTAAAATAAATAAAAATCACTTAGCAAAGGAGAGAAAAAAAAGGGAACTTGTTAGCCTGATAAAGTAAATCTACAAGCCAGTAACAAACATTAATAATGAAATGTTGAAAACTTTCCTTTTGATGTAGAGACTGAAAGATGTGAATAACACAATTAGCTGGCCAACAGCACTCCTAGTCCATACTGACTGGAGGTGCTACCCATACAGTAATGCAAGGGGAAAAAAGGCATAGGAATTAGAAAATAAGTTTACAGATATAAGGTCAACATATAAAAATCAATTGATTTCTATCTAGCAAAAGGAAAATCATAAAAAAAAAGATTTCTGTTTACGGTATTATTTTAAAAAATCAAGTGTGGGGGCGCCTGGGTGGCGCAGTCGGTTAAGCGTGCGACTTCAGCCAGGTCACGATCTCGCGGTCTGTGAGTTCCAGCCCCGCGTCGGGCTCTGGGCTGATGGCTCAGAGCCTGGAGCCTGTTTCCTATTCTGTGTCTCCCTCTCTCTCTGCCCCTTGCCCATTCATGCTCTGTCTCTCTCTGTCCCAAACATAAAAATAAACGTTGAAAAAAAATTAAAAAAAAAAAATCAAGTGTGTGGGGCGCCTGGGTAGCTCAGTCAGTTAAGCGTCCAACTTCAGCTCATGTCACGATCTCGCGGTCCGTGAGTTTGAGCCCCACATCAGGCTCTGGGCTGATGGCTCGGAGCCTGGAGCCTGCTTCCAATTCTGTGTCTCCCTCTCTTTCTGCCCCTCCCCCATTCATGCTCTGTCTCTCTCTGTCTCAAAAATAAATAAACATTAAAAAAAATTTTTTTTAATAAATAAATAAATAAATCAAGTGTCTAGGAATAAATCTAATAAATGCTGTATAAAACCTTTATGCAAAGATCTCTGAAATATTATTGAAGGAAATGAAAGGAAACTTAAACATAAAAGGGGGGGAGAGTACCATGCTCATTAACTACAAGACTCAACGTTATAAAGATGTATGTTCCTACTAAATTTATGTGAAGAATCAGGGGAATCCAAATCAAAATTCAAAGGTGTTTTTGTGGATCTTGACAAAATGTTGTTTTAACATTTATAGGAAATTGGAAAGATCAAGACTCTTATAGAAAAAAGAACAAGGTGGGAAGAACTGCTGTGCTATAAAGCGAGATTTATGGTAGCTACATTTACAGTGAGTATAGCACAAGGTACAGAGAGGCTGAATCACTATGTTGTACACCTGATACTAATGTAATGATGTGTATCAACTATTCTCAAATTAAAATTTTTAAAAAAGACTTATAAAGCCACACCCATTAATAACAGCGAGGAATTGACACAAGCAGAAACCAACAGATCAACACAACAGAATGGCTCTCTAACCCCAAAACAGACCCACAAATAGAGTGATGCTCCACTTTTGACAAAGGTGCCATCACTGAGGTAAAGATTTTTTTCAAGAAATAATTTCCTATATTAACTGGATGTGGGGAAACACTTTAAACTTGACCCCCTACTTCACGCTGTATAAATACATCATTATCAGGTGGATATGAAAGACACAGACCTTACAGATGAAAATAAAATTACAAGGCTTCTTGAAGAAAATATAGAATATCTTCATGACTTTGTGTCTTACTAGAGCAAGACACAAAAAAGCCACCAAGAATAAAGGAAAATATTGATGAACTGGACATTACATTAAGAACTTCTGTTCAACGAGACACGAAGAAGCAAGCATCTATGGGCAAAGATTCCACAACACACAAAACTGACAGATATTTCATACCCACAATGTAAAAAGATACCTGATGAATCGGTAAGGAAAAGATGGAAAAATCTTGATGGAAAATGGGCAAAAATCACCAACAGGAACATCCCAAAAAAAAGGATATCAGATTGCCCACTAAATACAGGAAGATAGAGTCGACCTCATTACTCATCAGAGAAATGGAAAAATACGCAAATCGAATACTTCCCAGAATGACTAACATTAAAAGAAATGACCACAATAAGTATTGGCCAAGAGGTGGAGCAAGGAAACCCTCATACAGTACCTGTGGGAGTGAATCCAAGTGTTATGATTCCTTGGGAGAACACTGTGGCTGAGTTTCCAAAGCTAAGCATACATATAATACTATGATCAGCTATTCCACAGGGACACCAAGAGGTGTGTTCAGTAATAGTTATGACAGTTTTTTTTGTTTTTTTTGTAATAGTCCCAAACTAGAAACAAATCAAATGTCCATCAACAGTAGAATAAATAACTTATTTGTGGTATTTTCATACAAAAGAAATTGATATGGCAATGAAAATAATGACCTCCAGCCACAATATGTATGTCAGAAACATAACATTGATCAAAACAAGCCTCATACAAAAGCATATAGTATGATTTCATTTTTTATGCTAAAAACTCTAGTATTAAGAGATGCCTGATAAGGTGATAAGACTCAAGAAATCGAAGTGATTACCATAAAAATCTGACTAGTGGTTATGTCCAGATTGGAGGGGAGGATTTTTTCATCTTTTATTTGGATTGATGGTTCTGTGGATGTTTGCTTTGGGGTAATCAATTAAGCTCCACATTTCTGTTTTAAATCACTTTCTGTATATGTGTTGCATTCAGCAATAAATAGTTTAAAAACAAAAAACAGGACTGGTGACACAAAATCTAGGGAGCCCCAGGGAGATCACCTTCTGGGTAGGTATCAATCTGCTTGTTACTGTTTTGTAGACTGAGTGGTACCCCCCAAAACCAAGGGATTATAACAGGGAAATTTAATGTCAGGATCCAGCCAAGTAAAAGCCTAGCTTGCCATACAAAGTGGATGTCAAACTAGCTGGGTCTTCTTTTCTTTCCAAGTGGCTAGGCTGGTGATCAGGTAAACACAAAACCTGCCTGAGAGCAGCTGTGGAGAAGGCTCTGGTGGTTTGGAGGATAGGGCAGTAGATGAGGCTAATTACAACGGTGGCCTCTTTACAGCCCGGACCAAGAACTCCAGCCCAGGGCATTTAGGAGCAGCAGAGTAGAGGGAGGCTCCAAGAAGTGGAAGGGGGAGGTGCCTGAAGCCCCAGCATAGACACTGGGAGGATAATGCCTCCTCCTTCCACAGCTGGGGAGGGTGCTGCTGAGAGGAGCCAGTGGGAGCTCTAGGAGGCATCTGTGCTTCCTTAGCATCCCAAAGCCCCCGGGATGATGGCTAATTCTGTGTCAACTTGAAGTGAAATGGGGTGCCCAAATTAAACCTTATTTCTGAGTGTATCTGTGAGGATGGTTCTCATGGGATGAGCATTTGGATCAGTGGACTCATAAAGCAGATGGCCCTCCTCAACGTGAATGGGCACCACCATCCAATCTATCAAGGGTCTGAAAAGAACAAGCAGCAGAGAAAGTAGGGACTCACCCCTATTTTCCCTGCCTCACTGTTTGAGTTGGGGCATCTAATCTCATCTTCTCTTGCTCTCAGACTGGGACTTACACCATCGGCTCCCCCTGGTTCCCAGGCCTTCTGACTCAGATTAAGTTACACCACTGGCTTCGCTGGGTCTTCAGCTTGCAGATGGCAAGTCGTGGGACTTCTCAGCCTCATGATCACATGAGCTGATTCCTCATAATAAATCTCCTTTTATAAATATCCCACTAGTTCTCTCTAAAGAACCCTGACTAATCCACCCCGTCCACAAGGCATGCTGCCTGCCTTGTCACTGATCCTCTCTCCCTCCTCTGTGTTCCTGGCTCCAGACCTTCTTCCAGGGAAGCTGTGCTCTGTTTAGTTACAGCCTGGGTCCAGAGCTTCCCCCACCACACCATCTTTGTGATGAGGCAGACTCCCTGGTGTGCTGACTTTAGCAGCTGCTGTGCGCCCTGTTTTACCTAGGATGAGGGTGGCATTTGGCACTGGTGAAGGAACTTCTGGATGAAATAATTCCCTAGCTTGGTCTGGTGGAGAAGGCATTGCCTCTAGGGCTATGCTGACCAGGGTTTGAAGCCAAGTTTGGCCACTTCTTGGCAGTGAGCTAGGTCACCTTGGTCAATTACTAGGGATGTGAGTTTTCACTAACATTGCATAGAAAACAGCTAGCACCATGTCCCGCATAGAAAGAGAAATTCTATCTTTTATTATTATTACCATCATAAAACTATTCTTAATCCTATTTATTAAATTACATATTAATAATTAATAATAAAGTATTATCATCATTGGAAGCAGCCTATGCAGAAAGGCACTGTGTACTCCCTGTAGAGAGATGAAGTGAGCCCACTTAGGAGGAGGCAGGAAGCATCAGCCTCTCTACACACTGAACCTTTTGACCCCAGGTCCTGGGACTGTGAAACAGAGTCTGGGTCTCAAGGAGTGAGGGGAGAATCCTTGGGCTGGCACCTTATATGTAGATTTTTCCACAAGAGAAAGTCAAAAGGACGTATAACAGGTGTCACCTTTTGCAACCTTCTGTATGTGCCCATATTTTCCATCACTGTCTCCATCATTCCATCATGAACTCCAGCATTGTCAGGGAAACATATTTCCTTTAAAATTATGTTAGAAAAGCATCAGTTTGGATGAATATGCTTGGAAAGAATGACCACCATGGGGCACCTGGATGGCTCAGTTGGTTAAACATCCAACTCCAGCTTAAGTCATGATCTCACGGTTTGTGAGTTGGAGCCCTGCATCAGGGTCAGTGCTAGTGCTGACAGCTCAGAGCCTGGAGCCTGCTTTGGATTCTGTGTCTCTTTCTCTGCCCCTCCCCTACTTGTGCACATGCTCTCTCTCTCTCAAAAATAAATAAACATTAAAAAATATTTAAAAAAATGACCACCATTATTTTCAATTTGAGTATGAGAAGTCATGGAGAGGAGGCAAAGGGCATTGGGAGGACCAAAGAACATGAGCAAGAAGAATCACCACTGAGTCTAGGAGGATGGAAATGGCCAGAGCCAGCAGATTCCTCCAGGCAGCACTTGAAGAAAGGGGCTGGGGTAGAAACTGGAGCAGGAGAAGTTGGTAGAGTGTTTGCAAAACTGTGCACCTACAATCCCTTCCATCTACACACATGTGTGCTGCTCTTCCCATCTGGAAGTAGTCTATTTTCCCTTCCCTTAAATCTAGGCTCATCCTGGGACTTGCTTTGATCCACACAACGCAGCTGAAGTGATGCTGCATGACTTCCAAATCCTAGTACGTAACATGGCTTGCAACTTCTATTTTCACCCTCCTGGGATCCAACCAACATGCAATGAAAGTCATGCTAAACCACCAAATGAAGAGAGGCCATATGGAGAGCAAGAACGGCCCAGCCAGGCTCAGCTGTTCCAGCCACCTCAGCTGAAACACCAGGTGTGAGCAAAGCCACCAAGGATGTTCCAGCCCACCCGGCTCCCAGGGGAAAGCAGCTGCCTGAGTGGCCCTAGCCAACACCATGTGGAGTAGAACTGCCCAGCTGAGCCTGGTCAACCCACAGAATCATGTAGAAATAGTAAATCCTTGCTGCTTAAGCCACTAAGTTTGGCCTAATGTTTTATGCAGCAATAGAATTCGACTCAAGCTATCTCTCAGACACTGAAAGGCTGCTCAGTTAATATCACCATTTCACTGGCTTCAGAACATAATGCTTATTGATCTTTTATGCTTTTAATAAAACTTCTGTTTTAAATATACACTGTGGCCAGCGTGCTTGCAAGTGGGAAATCGGTGCCAATAACAGGGCCTTCCCACATGTTTCTAATCAGAGATGAGCCAAGGAAAGAGTGTCATAAACAGTGATGGGTACTATCATTTATTGAGTGCCTCCCTTGGGACGGGCCTTATATGGGATGCTTTACAGTCATTATTCCATTTTGCCCTTCAGGGGAAGGAACTGTAAAATGTCTCACTTTACAGATGAGTAAACTCCTGAGGGTTATAAAGCAGAAGCATTTGCCTGGGACCAAACCATGAATGAATGGCAGAGCCAGTATTTGAACCCAGAGCTCTGAGTACTTGACCTCCAAGCTACTGCCTTTCTTAAACCAGAATATCCTAGTTGTTCTTTGGTTTCAGCTGCCTCTTCTGATTGTGGGAGGGGGGTTGGGAGCTCCCAGAGATGGCTCCTTGGAGAATTTCTTTCCCTCTCTGGGAGAGACTGCTGGCCCAGGAGGCCTAGCATGGAGGCAGGGATGAGTATGTCTTTCAGGCCACTGGGGCACCTGGCATGAGAAGGCACAAGGGCTCTCTCTCCCCAGAAGCAGCACATTTAACATTATGCAGTTTCACATTCTGTGCTCTTTATTTCCAAGAACGGAGCTTCCCCTTTGAAAGCCAACAGTAGCCCCAGGCCACTCAGAGAGGAGCTCTGTGGAGTTTCCCCTTGTCCTAGAAGGAAAGAGCTTCATTTCTACCCTCTTTTAATCTTGGAAGCCTTCCTGCGAGAGTTTAGCTTTGGAAGAAGTGAGGGAGGCAGCTGGATGAATGTTAAGTAGGACATTTTTAGTTTGAACAGTGACTCTTGAGACACTGCAGTGAAAATCTCAGTAAAGTGAAGAAGGAAGAAATAGTTTGTGTTGTGTGCGGCAAATTACAATTCAGAATAATTTTGATGGGTTTCAGTGCTGAGCCAAAATCAACATGATAACCTTTAGCAGAAATAAATGTAAACTCCCAAATGTAGATGCCAACGGTCATTTAAACAATTTTAGGGTGGGGAAGAGCTGACTTGAAAGCAGTTCATGGGAAAACTAATTGGGGTATGCTGGAACACACAAGAACTCAGAATAAACCAACAGTGAGGTGCAGCTGCAAAAAGATCTAAACCCATCTTGACTTGCACAAATATGTGTTTACTGTGCCACTCCAGGTTGAGAGACATGAAAATGACCAAACAGAAAGTCTGGGTAACCCTCTTTTAAAGAGATGCAGTCTGGGCTTCCAGGGAGAGTACAGATAGCTTGTACTTTGCTCCAACTGTGCTCCCCCAGCCCTGATTGGGATCAGTCAGATTCAAAGGAACTGAGTCATCTTATAAAACGATGAAACTTTTGGGCCACCTGGGTGGCTCAGCTGGGTAAGCGTCTGACTTCCACTCAGGTCATGATCTCACAGTTTGCGAGTTCATGCCCCGCTTCAGTCTTTGTGCTGACAGCTTGGAGCCTGGAGCCTGCTTCAGATTCTGTGTCTCTCCCTCTCTCTGCCCCTGACCCACTCATGCTCTGTTTATCTCTCTGTCTCAAAATTAAACATTAAAATAGATAGATAGATACAGGGCACCTGGGTGACTTAGTTAAGTGTCTGACTTCAGCTCAGGTATTGATCTCTCTGGTTCATGAGTTCAAGCCCTGCGTCAGGCTCTGTGCTGACAGCTCAGAGCCTGGAGCCTGCTTCAGATTCTATCTGTCTGTCTGTCTGTCTGTCTCTGTCCCTTCCCCACTCACGCTCTGTCTCAAAAATAAACACTAAAAAAAAAATTCTTTTAAAATAGATAGATCAATAAATGAATGGATGAAACTTTCAAAAGAAGTACTACACCCTGGCATCTGAGTGTGGTGTCTCTTTTCTGTCTGTCCAGACCAGGGCTTGCTCCCAGCCATCTCTCCCTCAGATGGTCTTCCTCCTCCCTCCTCTAAGATTAAGGTCCTAGGACCACTGATCCAGCCCAAGATGACCTGAACTTGGAGGCCAAGGCCATTCCACTCTTCACAGCAAGGTCTCACTCTCTTTTTGCTCCTTTTCTCCTGCTGCCGTAAGTGGGGTTGGATCTGCCCTTTCTCCTGTTGGAGGCCAAGACCTGGGACTCAAGTGTGAGGGCTCAGAAGGCAGAGACCCAGTTAAACTTCGGGGTCTGTCCCAGTTCTGGATGTAGGTGGACTCTGGCCACTGCCCTGGCAAAAGGAGTTGTCTACCCTTCTGGAACCTGGCTCTGTTGAGCTCTGCACAGGGGTCAGAGGATACTCCCCTAATTAATAACAGTCTGCTTCATCTATGCATACATTTTCTTTGGGAAACTACTATGGGTGGAACAGTGTCCCCGGCAAATTCATGTGAAGCCCTAACCACCCCCAATGTGACAGTGTCAGAGGGCCTTTGTGGGGGTGATCAGATTTAGATGAGGTCATGAGGGTAGGGTCCTCCTGATTTGATTAGTGTCTTCTATGAAGACCTCTTTCTCTTCCCCCCACCTTCCCCACCACGTAAAGACATAGCAAGAAGGTGTCCATCTGCAAGCTAGGAAGAGGACATTTGCCAGTAACCAAATTGGCTGGCCAGCACCTCGATCTGGGACTTCCCATCCTCCAGAACAGTTAGAGACAAACGTCTGTTGATTATGCCACCCTTTCTATGGTATTTTGTTACAGCAGCCTGAGCAGACTACTAACGAAACTCATTCTATCTCAATTTACAAAAGGGAGGTACTTTATAAGAAACAAAGAAATCAACCAATCTATGGAGATAAGAGATGATTCAAGGGCCATGTCATCTGCCATGACAATGCGATCTCATAGCATCGATGCAGTCATTATTCCTAACACAGATGGGCTACAGAGTAGTTGGAGGGAAGCTTTCTGGCAGGAGGGATGTGAGACCATGGCATACAAGAATGATTTGGGGGCTGGGGCAGCTAACCTTGCCTGAGAGGAGGGCCGGGGCACCAAGGAAATCCTCTCAGTGGGGCCATTGCTTAGGATGAAGGTGGGGGGTGGCTGCTCCCTGGTTCAAAGCTGCTTGGAGAAGCAAGCTGCTCACCAGACACTGGGGAACAACTAATGGCAACATCTTCTGGATGAGAAGCTAAGAGGGAAAAGTTAGAAGAAAGCGAAGTGTTGCAAGATAGTAAACAGGAATCTTCAGTGAGGCTCCTGGTTACCATGTTGGCAAGGGGGGCAGAGTTACAGACCATGGACTATGTCGTATAGAAAGATAGAATTTTGCAACCTCACCATTTTTGGTTTCTTGGTCAGCTCTGGTCAATAAAGCAGAATAACTCCTCGTTTCTTCTGCAAGGCTAGGGGTGGGGACGACCCATTACACACAACAGAGGGAACTTGAGGGACTAGGTTCCACTTTTTACTGACCAGTTTTGGGCAAGATATTCCAGCTAGAGTGGGCAGAGGCCCCCTGGAAGCAGAAGAACAGGCTGAGGCCAGGGCCCATAGGGAAGAAGAGATGAACAGCAGTGACAAAGAAATGGGGTAGTGTCACTGGGGTAGCACAATTGGCTGAAGTGGCAGAAAGGCCATCCATCTCACATACCTGCAGGGCTATCCTTAGAAGGTGGACCTATGTGGGAGAGTGGGGACCAGTCAGTAAAGTCATAGGAAGATAATGCTGGATTTCACCTGGGCAAGACATTGCTAAGCCCCAGAGCTGTGCAGCATAGCAGGCTATGCCTCTGGAGATGGTGTGCTCCTCAACACTGGAGTTGTTGAGAAGCTGACTAGGATGAGAGGTTGGGGTAATACTAGAACCTCTCCAGAGTTCCTTCCAGCAATGAGCTAAGAAAAACTCCCTCATGGAAACCCAATGACCAACCTTAGCTCTCTGGAGCAGGCATGAGAGAGGTACTATGTGCAGCTGTATAACGATTATAAATGCCAGAGAAACATCCAACTCTCTTTCTGATGATCATTTTCTTTCCAACTCATCTACAGTTGATGTCATCTGGTAATTGGACAATCATTGTGGCCTGCTGCCTACCTGGCCTGGTCTCCCTGCCTAGTCTCTGCTTATCAGCTGGGCTCATCTACAGGAGTTATAAGCAGAAAAATCAGATATGAAATGAGGGAGGCAATTTCATTCATTCACAAAGATGTGGAAGGTCTTCTCTAAGCACCGTGCCATGCACCAAGACTACACAGAGGAAAGAAAGCCCCCGTTTTCAAGAAGCACACAGTCATAGGCAAGGTGGCCATGTGGACAAGAGACCATTGGAATTCAGTTACTCATTTGACGAATGTTTGCTTAGTATGAGCTCTCTGATAGGCACTGGAGATTTAGTAGGGGCAAGAAGAACATGGCCTCTGCTCTTGGAGAACATTCTAGAATATTCCCATGGGGGAATTAGACAACACACAAGCCACACATAAAGGAGATCATGACCCAATATGCAGAGTGCCAGGAAGGAAATGTGAAAGGTGAAGGAACAGAGGTAGGACCTGCTTTAGAAAGGGTGATGGTGGGGGCACCTGGGTGGCGCAGTCGGTTAAGCGTCCGACTTCAGCCAGGTCACGATCTCGCGGTCCGTGAGTTCGAGCCCCGCATCAGGCTCTGGGCTGATGGCTCAGAGCCTGGAGCCTGTTTCCGATTCTGTGTCTCCCTCTCTCTCTGCCCCTCCCCCGTTCATGCTCTGTCTCTCTCTCTGTCCCAAAAATAAATAAAAACGTTGAAAAAAAAATGAAAAAAATGAAAAAAAAAAAAGAAAGGGTGATGGTGGGGAGAACCTCCCCCCAAAAAACGACAATTATGTTTCCACCTGAAGCTTGGGAGGTAGCCAACTAAATGAGGATGATACGGCAGAGCATTCCAAGTAAAGGGGACATGTACCACAAAGGCGGGGAAGAGCGTGTTGTGAAATGAAGCAGAAAGAACATTTCTGTGCCCAGCTATGGTAGGGAACAATAGAATATGGGCTAGCAGAAGATGAGGTAGGAAGAAAGGCATAAGGAAGATCCTACAGGGCTTTGTGGGATTTGAAGAAAGATTTTATTCTAAGTTCAGCTCAAGATCAGCAGACCCAGTTTGGGGAATAAGGATTTTAGAAGAGCCAACATCCACATCGGCTAGGATCTCAGTCGCCAGGACTCTGATGCCCTACTGAGAGTGTGACCTGCCCCTCTTCTGCTCAGCCTCCTGGCTCTGGCCTGCCTTCATGGAGGAGCAAAAGGAGACGGGCTTTTCCAGGGGAGGGAGGAGCTTGGATGCTTTGGAGCCTGCCAGGCAAGGGTCTCTGAAGGAATCGGAGGTGGCTCAGGAGACAGCAGAAAAAGAAGGTACTCATGAGACAAGATCTAGGACTCTGTCACCTGGTCCCATTCTCCTGGCAGTCACTGATGGGGCTCTTTCTCTCTCTTCTACTACCTCTGGCCCTTCCAATCTTCCCAGAGGAGAGAGAGCTGTAGAAGTCCTCCAGGAAGGTTGCTTTCTTGGAAGGCCTGGGCTTCTCAGAGCCAGTGCTACTGCAATAACATTTACCACATCAAATCTGGAAAGGAAGAAGCATGGGAAGCTGGGCCAGGCAGAAGGCAGGAAACTTGGGAGCTTCTCTGGTTTAATCTTTTCTTCTGTTTTATTTTTAAAAATCCACTTTGCAAAGATATATGGTCTCCAAGTTTCTGAAAAGGGAAGCAGCAAAGAAACTCCTTCTGGTGTGAATGAAAAGAATTACATAAACCACAGTAAATTTAGTATGAAATTACATTGCCAGCCCCAGAGGAGAAAGATGCTTTTCCATCCTGCATTAGCCATGTTCAAAGATCCATTATCCTGAGTTCCCAGTCTGTCCACACTTGAAGGGACACAGTGGTATGTAGGCCTGGCCCACCTCATAGGATGGAAGCTGCTAGAATATGCTAATTATTTGACCTTCCTTAAGGGTGTTGGGTTTTTACAGAAGTTTCTCTTTGTATTTATATACTTGTGTCTTCTTTACTTTCTAAACTGGGACTTGAGCTCCTGCTGATTCCTGGGCTCCATTAGATCAGAATTTTCCTGCTTTTGGTGATTTTCATAGTTCCAACACTTCCTGACATCCAAGGAGGAGCACAAGGAGGAAGCTTCTAAGCTGAGAGAGCTCAGTGCTTCAGATATGGGTTTCAAGTCCAAGGTCTGCCAGGTTCCAGCTGTGTGACCTTGGGCAAGTTATTTAACATCTCTGTTTCCTCACCTATAAAATGGTAACAGTAGAAACCTTCTCAGTTACCTCAAAGAACTGTTGCGGAGTTTAGCTGAAGAAATGTATTTGTAACACTCCTGGCCGATAATAATTTTTCAACAAAAGTATACTCAACTCTTATTTCAATTGTTCTAATAGTATCTACTGTCACCCTCTTGAGATACTAATTTTCCCCCAAAGGATGGTGAGTGTGTGGCCCTCACAGTGTGGAGTCCCAGCTAAACATACTTCATTCATCCATTAAATAAAAATTTATTGAGCTCTTGGGGAGCCTGGGTGGCTCGGTGGGTTAAGCGTCTGACTCTCGATTTCGGCTCAGATCATGATCTCATGGTTTGTTGAGTGTGAGCCCTGTGTCTGGCTCTGTGCTGACAGTCCAGAGCCTGCTCAGGATTCCCTCTCTCCCTTTCTCTCTCTGCCCCTCTCCTGCTCACACACTCTTTCTCTCTCAAAATAAACAAACATTAACAAAAAATATTGCTCTCTTATAATATGCCCAGAGCTGAAATAGATTCTGCTGATAAAAAGAAAAATAAGACACTGTCCCTGTCCTTCCTCCAACTTAGGGAGAAGAACAGCAGTGCACAGGGTCAATACAAGAGACTAAGCATCTTTTGTTTGGGAGACCTGGCATTTCCTAACAGGACTATTGCCTTACTGAATGAGCTCAAGTTCTAAACCCGGTTGGACATTTGACTGCTTTTTCCCACCCTTCCCACATTTTCTGGGAAAGAAGAACAGATTATAGACAATAGATCTCATTTTTTTTCCCATCTGAGTGAAACTACAGCTAAATTTTGTGACCCTTTTTCACTTATGCCCAGCACCTAGCACAGTGCATAGCACCAAACTGACACTTGATAAATGCGACAGGTCCACGTGGTATAAAACAAACAGTGAGGAACAACAAGTCCTATCTGCCTCTTTGGGTCCCATTTCCAAAAGCCATAATCAAGTCAATGTGCATTTTTTGTATCCAATACAGACCTGGGCCCTTGCCCATTTGTTCCCTGTTCTTGATGCCTGGACCACACTCAGACCCTCACTGCTCTGGAGGAGGGGAGAGAGGCAACAGCCCTCTCTGGACCTGGTGCCAGCATCCATTCTGTGGCTGGGAACTTAGTTTATTTTAAACCAAGTTCCCGATGACAAATCAACTCTGCGTCCTCACAGGTCCCCACCCTGGCCACACACACACTCCAGACACACACAGCTGAGCTGAGATGCCATGTGGGTATGGGAGCTTTCAGAGGGCAAGGGTCTTGGCTCTGATTCCATGATGGAGAGGAGCTGGGGGTGGGATGAGAAAGACCCACGTCTCTCCTGGGGAGAGACTTTACCAACATGTGTAGCCAGAATCAGCTGTCCCCTTGGGGCAGAGACAGATGGGGAAGGACAGTTCCTGATCCCAACCAGAGAAAGATTTTATTTCTCACGAGTCTCATGATTTCTCTTGGGTGTGTGTGATAGTCTGTGTCGCCTGCCTGGGGCAGGTGGGAATGTAGGGAGGGCAGGGTGCTGAGCTGTGTGGATGACATCATGGCAGGAGAGGGGAGTGCTGCGGTATCACAGACATGTGGGGACTTCCTGGGTGAGAAGTCTGGAGGAGGACGACAGAGTTCGGGATCCTATTTCTGGCTTTAATAACAGCTCTGGTGACAACCAGCCACATGAAAGGGATGCAGGCAGGCGGGTCTGTCAGGGAACAGTGGCACCTCCTGCATGGAATGAGGGTTTTCTATGAGGTCTTGGTGGCCTTTAATGCAGGGGTGGGGTGGGGAATGTGGGATGCATTTTTAGTCGTGAGAAGGCGCAGATGCATGAAAAAGAATGGAACGTGGTAGAAAACTGGTGCCAACCAGGGCTTCAAAGCAGCCGCTGAAACACGACCGAGCAGACTATGTGAGTACGGTGGAGTGGGCAAGAGTAGACACGCTGCCACCTCCTTGCTTATGTCCTTGGGAGATTTTCTTAACCTTTCTGGGCCTCAGTTGCCTCTTCTGTAAAATAGGAATAACAATAGCACTTTCCTGGCAGGACTGTCGAGATTAAATAACACATACTTGTAAAGACTAGAACGATGCTTTTCCTGTAGTATGTGCTCAAGAAAGTTACCTTGTAAAGATTAAAATGATACTTTGCATGTAGCAGATGCCCCAAGAAAAGGTGACAATTCTTCTGGTGGAAAGAAGCACTGGAGTAGGAAGGACAAAGAAGACTCGGTTCTGGTGCTGACCACCAGTGACCAAGTCAATGTCTCTTTGGGCCCTGGTTTCCTCATTTGCAAAAAGAAAATATGGGACTAAATAACATCAACCTTCTCTTCCACCTCTACCATTCCAAGACCCTGACCTTGACTTTGTCGTCTCTGTTGAGTTGATACAAGTCCGCTTTTCTGCAAATTACCTTGGGCATGCCAGTGTCTACAATTCCAGCATTAGAGGTGTAAGTCTTTGAGTGAAGTCTTTAATCTTCTGCTCCCTTCTTCAGAGAAAATAGATCCTGGGAGTGGTCGGTGGATATTAAACAAGTAACACATGTGAAGGAATTAATTCCTCCAAAAATAAATGGTCCCTGAGTAACAGCAGGCCAGATAGTATGGCTCAGAAAGAGAAAAATGAGGAATCATGAATCTAAATTTCTAGTATATAATGTTGTCTAAGATAGTCGCTGTTCTAAGTGACTGTTATAAGAAAACATAAAGACAAAAGCAATTAGAGCATGAATAATCTATTAGATACAATGAATAGAATATGAAGGGAACAAGGGTGCCTGGGTGGCTCAGCTGGTTGAGCATCCTGAATCAGGCTCTGTGCTGATAGCTCAGAACCTAGAGCCTACTTCAGATTCTGTGTCTCCCTCTTTCTCTCTCTCTGCTCCTCCCTGCTCATGCTCTGTCTCTTTCTCTCTCAAAAATAAACATTAAATAATTATTTAAAAAATATGAAGGAAACAAAATCATTGAATAGGAAACTAAGGGAGGTGGTGACTAGGTGATGGATGAGTTCTTGAGGTTCTGTCCATACCTCTAAGGGGGCCTTCGGTCATTCATGCTTCCCTGGGGATGGACATCTGAATGTCCCAGGTAGAGCCTGTCCTTCCTGGGCATCTTGGAAATCCTATAGCCTCTGGAGTGAAAGCTTAACTGGTCTTCCACAGAAAGCTCAGGGAAGGAATGTTACATAATGATTCAGAGGAGCGCTCCCTGCTGGACATTGCAAATTGAGCTCAGACAATGATCTAGAGTCATCAGGCAGAAAATTGGAGTGACTCAGAAGACAGAATTCTTGTCATACAAGCCAGAGGCTGAGTACCCAGCAACTGGTCCAGATAGTGAGGAGAAGGGAATGGGCGGGAGGGAAGGGAAGAGGCATGTGGGAACTCCAATGGCTTTTCGCCTGGACGCCACCTCTCTACAACTCCAGCCCAGGAAAAGACACCAGTGGTAGAAGTGGATCCTAGGGTCACTGTTCAGATGTGAAGGACAGGAAGAAGCCAAGGAAAGTGAGATTTTTTTAAATATTCTCGGTCTCCCCTCACTGGACAGAAATCCAGGGTAGGAAAGTAGTCTTCCCTCCCCTCCTGGCAGAGTATGGCACAGACCACAATCCAGCTGATGAAGATCTGTCCCACACAGGAATCTCAAAAGAGGGTAATGGTTTAGAAGTATTCATATAATTATTCACTCATTCCTTTATCCACATTTATTGAGATTCTACTATTTACCAGGGGCTTAGGACACATAGACAAATCAGCCCCTATCCCTGGCAGGTGACACACACAATACAGTGTAGAGTGGTAAGACAGGGGGAGGCCAGGAGCATCTGCCAGACCTGAGGCTTGGGCAAGACCATGCTGATCAGAATCTTAAAGGAGGAGGAGGAGTAACTGGGTGGGCAACGAAGTTGTGAGAGGACCTTTTGGGCACATAGCACATAAACGAAAAGGAGTAGAAATGCGGAAGATCATGTGTGCATGGGGAACTAGATGTGCAGGGTGCATGTGGAGTGTCAAGAAGCAGAAGCTGGATGGGGCGCCTGGGTGGCGCAGTCGGTTAAGCGTCCGACTTCAGCCAGGTCACGATCTGGCGGTTTGTGAGTTCGAGCCCCGCGTCGGGCTCTGGGCTGATGGCTCAGAGCCTGGAGCCTGTTTCCGATTCTGTGTCTCCCTCTCTCTCTGCCCCTCCCCCGTTCATGCTCTGTCTCTCTCTGTCCCAAAAATAAATAAACGTTGAAAAAAAAAATAAAAATAAACCAATTTTAAAAAGAAGCAGAAGCTGGAAAGTTCTTGAAGGGCTGCATGCCATGTAGGGGAGGAGGGTGTGGGCAGGAGAGGGACTGGTCAGCACTGCCCTTAGAGAGAAGGTGCTGCTGCTGTGTGGGGATTGCATGGGAGAGGGGCGGGCTAGAGGCACCTTAGCAGGCTGCTAGGGGGAGCTGAACTAAGGAGGTGGGTACAAAAAGACAGTCATGAAATATGTAGCACTGTAATCAATAGGACCTGGTACTCACAAGACATATGGATTGAGGGTCAAGGACAAGGAGAAGAGGAAGTGACTGGAGGTGTGTGGAAGGGACATCTTCTTCCTGTTGGGGGGTGGAAAACTGGCTGTCAATTCTCAGAATCATGGACCACAGTCTGGGTTGGGAGGGACCTTCCAGGTGACTTACTCTGACCTCTCTACAACCATCTCCTCTGCAGGCATCTCCTCTACAACTCCCTCCTGGTGCTCAGCCATCCAGCTTCTTCATTCATTTATGCCTTCAACACCAGATATAGTGCATGTATCATGTGCTGGCACTGTACCAGGCCTGGGGGATATGATGGTGTAAAAAGGCCAGCAGGGCAGGATGAAGAGTACAGAGAAGAATGAAAACATTGTAAGGCCAGCAAATAAAATTTTAAAGAACAAGGGCTATGTGACATCTTCACACGCATACCCTAGAGCAGAGATGCCCTTTGGTACTGTCCCAAGCTGGGACAAGGAGGCTAGGTGTGTATTAGCACCCCCTTCAGTACGGGGTTCAAGCTTCCCTTGGAAGGAAATATGACTTTGGCAAGACCATCCATAAAAGGCTGAGGGCTGTCTTCTGGCAGCACTTCTAGTAGTCGGGACATTGAGTCATTTGTTACTAAGGAAGACCCGGGTGTTGCATCCCAGTGCCCAGCACAAAAACTATGGATTTGAGAGTACCCTGAGTGTGTTGACATGTGTCTACTGGTGTGTGTGTGTGTGTGTGTGTCGGTATATCTGTTAGTGTGTCTGTGTATAGGGCTGCCCTTTCTTGGATCAGGAACTGTGACAGCTCTGCAGGGGACTGGGAGTTAAGCCCTGCTCTCTGCCACCTGGTCATCCACACTGCCTTGGTGGACCCTCCAATCTCTTCTTGTGTCCTGTCCAATTTGGGTCCGATGAAAAGGTGTGGAATATGGGATTCACAGCGGGGCAAAGGAGTGTCTGTGGACTCTCTATTAAGAATCTGTTTCTATTCTCACTTACGGAGAGAGCATGAGAGAGGAGAGAGGACTATCTTATAAGATTCCCTTGTGCAAATTAGAAAAAGCACTCCTTGCTAGTGGTTGCCATGAGAATGAATGCACAGCATGGCCAGCAGAATGGACCAATCCAGTCCCCACTAGACTCCTCTACTGGCCACCCTCAAGGGTCGTCTTATCTGGACTATATTTCCTTAGCCATGATGGCATGAAAAGGGCTTTGGAGGCTATGTCTTCCTGAGGCATTCTTTTCCATCCCCAAGACCTGAGCTTACTATCACTGTCAGAAATCTGGATGACAGTACCTTCCCTGAATCCAGGCTCCTGGTGCTTACTTCTCTCCAAAGGCATCTCAAAGTCTTGGCCCACCAAATTCATGGCAGAGGACAGTGTAAGGATGACCTTGGAGAGAAGTGATGCAGGTAAGAAATGGAGCATTTCCCAGAGTGCCTACATCTGTCTCCCTCATCAAGGGACACGCATCCAGCACAGTGTTTGCACACAGCATGTCCAATGACCAAATGCAAACAGGAGGAGAAATCAGCAGGAATGAGGATCCATAACCTGACTCTGCAGATATGGGAAAACCAGGTCAATGGATGCTCTGGACCTTCTCACTAAATCCAGGGCAGATTCTATCAGTGGTTCACCTAAACTTTGTAACTTGACACTTCACCAACTAGTTTCTCAAAGAGCCTATAATCGCTGTCACAGAAATGAGACCCCTCTCTTTCTAAAGGTTTATGTGGTTGTATTATCTCACACATGTAATTATTGGCTATGGCAGACTGGAAGGTTATAGGGCAGAGTCGCAGGAAGTTTAGTATTCTTGAATTCCTGAATGCTAGAGCTGTAAGAAGCTTGAGATATCCCAGGCAACGCTTCAGCTCAGAGAGTGGGGCAGAATTCTGCCCATCATCTTGATTCAACCTGCAAAATGATTCATGAGAACACATTTGTGCAGGAGATGCCCTCTCTAACTTATCTTCTAATGCCAGCCTACTGTACCCTACCATTGGCCTGGAGGTCATGGGTGCAGTGATTTGCCCAAGATACACAGCTGCTCAGAGACAGGTTCAGGATCGATGCCTAGGGCTCTTAAAGCAGAGCAGTGCTCTCTCAGCCCTAGGAATCTCCTGTTATCTTTTGATCTACATGGACAGGAGGTATGACTGAACATCATGAACGTATTTGTTACCTTGATGAGGTAACAGCTTACACAAGCCCTCTTCTGCCCCTTATACATATGCACGTTCACACAGACACACGCATGTGTACGCACATGCACAAGCTTAGACTCCTAGACTACAAGAAGGGTCTAGGTCTTATTTTATCATTTTGGATTCCACCTAACTCAATGGCTGGCAGGCTATTGCTTCTCAATAAATGCTTGCTGAATGCATAAATGAATGATGAATCTTGATGGATATTTATCTTCCCAAGATTCCTTTGGCCGTCACCATAACCTTGATTCAGAGGCCCAATTAGACCATTTCACAAGGGGGAGGGAAGAAGAGGAACAATAAATTTATTAGTACTGTTCCAGGTACTTAAATGTATATCATCTCAGCTAATCTCATTTTAAAATAAGTAATCCCAAGTGAGCAGACATGCCCCCAAAGAGGAGTGATCCCACTGTCCCCTGGTGCCCATACACAAGGGCTTTAAATACAGCAGCCTTACGACTCCTGCATCAATTTCTCCTTCTACTTATCCCCAGAAGATCTGAAAAAGAAAACAACATCAGAACTTCTGAAGACCAAAAGCTCAGAATCCTAAGCTTGCAGCCTTCCCTTTTGTGAGACAGAGAAGCAGGAGAATATTAAGAGGAGTGAGTGCAGGAAGCTAAAAATATCTTCAAAGCTTATGTAAATTCGGCGTACATAGAAGCGCTGGCCTTTGGGCTCCAGCTGTTCTCGGGACTGACTTAGATGCCCTTGACACAGAGATCCAGACATTCTCAGAACCCTCCCACCATTTGTAACCTTTTAAAAATCTTCCTAATTGTGTTCCATGTTCTTTAAATTTATCACCCTTGGGAGTTGAGCTACAATATGCTAATGAGGCCATTGAACAGGCCCAGACGCCCCTCCTCTCCCAGCCTCTTGGGAGAACAGTGCGAGGTCAGAGACATCCATCCTTGGAATAACAGGCGCCTGTGAGAGGGGCTGTACCCCTAACCATTAGCATGTTAATAGGGAAGGAATCAAAAGATCACTCAATCAGCACCCAATGAGGGCATCATTTCAATCAATAGCACAGCTCATAAAAGTCCCGATGCCACTGACACTGCATAAAAACAATTCTTAATTGAGAATTAAACAAACTTTTATCTGATGCAATTCTGAACTTCAGCCTTTAAAATAATGCCAAGTTCAGAAACACATTTGGCCTTGTGATTCAGTCTGGCGGCTTGTGTACATTAGTGGGTATTTTTCCCTCACAGCTGACACTTTCCCTTCCTGGTTCACATAGAAAACTGAGACGGGTGTCACTTTCCCCAAAGGTCACAGTGCTAAGTTAAATGTTTCTGGGTAGGAAGGGGGCTCTAAATGAGCAAATATTAACCTGAGGTGACCTATGGCAGAGTTGGGTCCTGACTTTCCAGATTTGTAACCAACACTTACTAAGTGTAATTCAGCTCTTGGGTACTCAGGATTCTGGCTGCCAGTCTGGGAGACAAGCAGCTTTTAACGCACTGATGACACAGTCTCCCTGACATGAGAGGCATGGCCATGAACCAGGTGGCCAATTAGTTTCAGAAAGAACAGCTCAATATCAACTGTGCTAAATTCAAATGGTCATATTCAGCAGAGGCTATTCAGCATCCAGATGGACATAACTGAATATCTCCCTTCAACAGGGCAATCCATTTCACTCCATGCAGAATCCTCCCATAGCCAGCTCATCCTGCTAGGCCCAGGAAGACCAGGTCGTGGATAAAATTAAGTGTATTCAGCAGGAATATTAAAGTGAAAGCAAGAACCTGAAATCTTCCAAGTCGACACCATCTCACTGTTAACGTTAGGCGATCACAACTCTTCAAATGTCTGTTGAAAATCTGGTCAACCTTATAAACAAATACAAGCAGCTTCTTTGGAACAATCTTGGCTCTGTCTACAAGGCTTCTGCCACCTTGCAGAGCTAGGCTGATCTCCATGGGAGAAGGTGATAGGTGAGCTCCCTTAGTGCTCGCACTGAACGTCACCATTACCTCCTCTTTGTTTGGTTGTTAAGATGTGTGGCACTCCTCTCCATCAACCCTAGCAAGCATTTGCACATGCAACGCTTACCTCAGTCTCATTACAAAGTACACAGCTAACACATTGGAACCAGTCCCCCAAGGACCATACCAGCTACTGTTTTCTACATTCAGACATAGCGAATTGAATGCCTACTGGCTGAATTCATCCACAGATGTGTGCGCAGCGTCTCCTCTGCCCCAGCTCTGTCACACACCACATACACAAACACACCACATGCACATCCACACCACACAAACACACATATACACCACACATACAGCACATACACTACATTCTTACACACACACAGGCACCCCACACTGTGCTCTTCAAAATGTAGCTTTAAATGGCTTTAGACCTTCTCTTTGCAGGTCACCACAATCCCCACTAAGTCTCATTGCCACACACGTCTTTGGCTTCACTCACTTACCTTATCTGTCTAGACACTGAGAACATTTGAGTTTGTAAAACCCTGATGGAGTCTATAAATTTTAAACCATATTTTAAGTTTTATCACCCGGAGGTGTGTACACTGGAGCAACAGGTATTCCTTCTGGGTGACACTTTAGGATTATAGCCAGTAGGCAAATTAATAGCAACCTCAGACCATAGAATTTCTTTGATTCAAAAGGTATGGGTGGATTCAAAAGGTATGGGTGCAGATGGGGATTCTAAGCCCAGCTCCAACTCTTACTTTTCTGTTGCTCTTTTCTAGTGATGTCAATTATAAATTGTCCCTTGATACTCACTGTTTCCACCTCCTGGGACTGTCATGACAGAAGACCACAAACTGGTGGCATAAACAACAGAGATCTATTTCTCAGTTCTGATGGCTGGAAGTCCACGCAAGATCTAGTTGCCAGGGTTTGATTTCTAATGAAGTTGCTCTTCCCAGCTTGCAGACTACCACCTTATCACTGTGCCTTCACATGTCTTTTCTCTACATGGAGTGAGAGAACATCTTACAAGGACACGAGTCTTATCAATTAGAATTATACTTGTGAACTTATTTGACCGTAATTACCTCCTCAAAAGCCTGATCTCCAAATAGAGTCACATTGGACGTTAGGGCTTCAACATAAGAATTCTGGAGGAACACAAGTCCATAGAAAGTACTAACTAGAAAGTCCCTATGCAATTGTTGCTAACACCCCTCTGCTTTTGTGCCAATATCAGGGATGACAAGTATTTTAATATTAATTGTATCAATTAATTGTATTTAAGTCCATTAACATATGGACATTGATTATATTAAGTATAGGAATTAATTCTAATTAATTCTACTCGGATCTCACATCTCTGGCAGACATTGCTATTTGATAATGATACTCTTTCCTACTGGGTGTAGGTGAGACCTCAGAAACCTTCTCAACACAGTGGTGCGGCAGCTATTACCAACTGAGCTTGGTTCAGCAGATATGATGAACTTGACACATATACTCCACAGGCCTCCTCCGTCTTGGGTAAGTATATAGGAACTAAATCAAACTCCAGCATTGGCTGGTGCATACCTGTATTGTGGACCTGCAGCTTTCCACTGTGCTTTCGTGCAAGGCAAAGCACCTGACCCACAGGGACTTTAGGCTGACAAAGCCTTGCTGGAAACTCTCTTTCCTTGATTCTGCATCAAGCAACTAATCCTCTCACAGCCCTTCCCTTTTTACTACAAAGCTCTAAGAAGCTCTAATCCACCTTGCTTCCTGATTTGGGGAGGAGCTGTAGTCTCAGAAATGGTTTTTTCCTGGCTGCCACATAAACACAATTTGAGAATGCTTTTCCTCCACTTTTCCTGGAATTTTATTCTTGCCACTTACCTATTCTGTTCTCCAAGGACCTCTGTCCCTGGAGCTAAACTTCCCCATCTCTATCAGTTGATTGGCCCTTCTGTAGAGGAGGCAAAAGAAAGGACTTGCAAGAGGTAAATAGTACCACATTGGCTCTTCATAGAAATGTCTTCAGAGAAATAGGAATTAACATTATTTAGCTTAGTTTCAATCAAAGAACCATATAAAGAATGATATTAAAAAATAAATTAAAAACTAAAAAATTTTTAAAAATGATATTTGGTCTTTTATAAGGTAAATTTTGAAGGTGCTCTTCATATTATTATTCCTTGAGTTTTTTCTTGCATTAAATGCCAGGGAAGCAGACTGTTCCTCCTGATAAATGGGACAATCTGCTTCCCCAGCATTTAAATCAAGGAGGAACTCAAGGGATAATTAATAAACCCATCATGTTTTCCTACTTTCCTTGGCTGCCAATAAACTCACAGTGATGTTTTGTGTTCAATGGCCATTATTATTCTCAGCTGAAGGTTTCTGATTAACTATTTTCTCCTTTCATTGCTAGACTCTCTTACCCTTAATGTGTATGTGTCTTCTATCTAAGCCATCTCTTCCCTTATGAAGTAATTGGGGGTACTTTTAATAAATAATACATACGAAGTTGAGTCAGGGACAGATCACCAGAGGACTGGGCTTTCAGCCCAATTCAGTCCACCAATCATCTGTTGGCCACCATTACTGGGTGGTCCCCAAGCCCTAACTTAGTGTTCTCCAGGAAGAGATGCTGCATCTTTTGAAATGATGAAAAGCTCCGCAGTTCAAAACTGAGCAAAATCCTGTCAATAGTCGCCATGCTCTATTTTAGCACAATAACAAATCCCACGCCCCAAAACCTGCATAATTCAAAACAATGAGAGCACCCTTGATTTCAACTTCCCCTTCATTTTCAACCTCTTCCCCAACCCCCGGACCCATATCTCCAATTATGTCTTGGGTATCTCTTTTTGAATATTCCAAAGCACAAAAGTGAACCCTATCCTTCAAGTGTATCTTCCTACAATCTTGTTTCTTTCTCTGCGTCCTCTGTTTCAATTAATAGAGCCACTGTTCACTGAGCTTCCCAAGCTAGAAGCCTTGATGACTTTACTCCCTCACATTCAGTTGGTCTGCAGATGCTTTGGAATAAGCTTCTGAACCTGAAACCACACTGTCAGTGTCCTAGTGTAGGGTTTGCTTTTCTCCCTCCCCAACCAATGCAACAACTACCTGAGTCTTTCTGCCATCCAGTATTTCCCTCTACTTCCTAACTGCCACCACTGTCATCCTGCTCACTTCCTTTGCTGGCCTCTCAATGCCTGTAACATAAACACTGAATTTATAAAGCAGTGCACGAGGTCCACTGCTGTCTAACCCAGGTTCCTCTCTCCCTTTCTATTAGGGCTCCTGTGGTCCAGTCATACCAAATTTCTCATTCTTTTCAAAACAAACCATTCCTGTTCATGACTCTGTGTTTTTGCAATCATTATTCCTTCTGCCAAGAGTACTGTTTGCATGGTCTACTTTTCCACCTGCAAAGTAATTTTTCTTTTTCATGAATTAACTCAGATATCAACAATACTCTGCCCACCTACCCTGCAATTAAATCTTTCTTGACCTTTCTACTTTCCCTCAGCTGCTTTTCCCAAAGAGTTCTCTAGAATTTATCTAGGTGTACTTAAATTGCTTGTTACAGGTTTATCTCTGCCCATCACTCTGAGCTAATGTATGTCAAGAACCATATTTTTTATAGGCTCCAGTACCAAGCACACTAAATGGCACAAGGTTGGTGCTGATGAAATATTAATGAAGTGGGCAGTGAAATATCAAAGAGGAGTAGGTGACAAACATGGGGTGATGAAAGATCTCCACTGAGCTGTTCTGTAAGTTCAGGGCCCTTTATTCAATAGCTGTGGACTCTTTGTGGTACAGAGTAATAAAGAAATGAGCAAAGGCTGCTCTAGCTTGTTATCTTAGTCACTCTGGGGCTCAAGATGCCTTCTACCTCTTGCTATTCCCTTTCAGAGTTCCTTCTCTGCTTTCACCATGACAACCCTATCTTAGAATGAGCAACAATCTTAGAAGATGCAGGAGGGACAAGCCCAATCATGCAATTTTTGCTCATAATTTGGAGTAAACTTCACTAGTCTTATCCCATGATAATGTCTTCTTGTGGGCCTTTTGTATCTCATGGTAAACCCACTTGTCCACAAGCACAAGTGTTATAGGTCATGTAGCCAATTGCAGTTTTCAACGTGGCTGCAGCATTATCTCCTATCTCCCTTGCTGTTCTTTTTTTTTTTTTTTTAATTTTTTTTTTTTCAACATTTATTTATTTTTGGGACAGAGAGAGACAGAGCATGAACAGGGGAGGGGCAGAGAGAGAGGGAGACACAGAATCGGAAACAGGCTCCAGGCTCTGAGCCATCAGCCCAGAGCCCGACGCGGGGCTCGAACTCACGGACCGCGAGATCGTGACCTGGCTGAAGTCGGACGCTTAACCGACTGCGCCACCCAGGCGCCCTCCCTTGCTGTTCTATAGTGTGACCTTGCCTTATCCCATCACTCTCTTCCCCTGTAATCTGGCAAGTCTTGTGACTGCTTTGCTCAATAGAGATGAAACAGCCTTGAGGACTTACTGAGAAAAAGACCAAGACTGGGCGGGGCAGGAAGTGGGGGTGGGGGTGGTATAACCCTTGTTATACAGCGGCAGAAAGCTTGGCAACATTGTTGGGTTTGAAATTCAACTGTTTTTGTAATGGTATGAAAAATAAAAATAAACCCAACAGTCAGGTACATGTGCCTAAAGAGATTTCCAAGCAGTTTGCCACAGTGGCGACTGAGTTATTTTACCCATATAAACAGAATCATTCAGTGCTAAAGTTAAAGGAAATAGAAAGGATCCAGGACTTCTTGGGTTTGAAAAGAAAACTATTTATCATCTCCATTCTCTCACAGAAGAAAATTTTCAAAAGCAGAAAGGGCCTTAGGGTGAAGATCAAATCCAGGGTGCTAAAATATGAAAACATCTCAGGATAAATATCAAGCCAAAGCTGTGACAGTAAAACTCCATCTTGGAACCTTAGAGATTAAAGCTGATGTAGCCTAGACTTTTTCAAATAGACAAAAGGACTTCTAAGTATCTTAAGGGCATTCCTTGCAGTTCTTGTCTATTAAACACAGGGTTTCTGAGACTCAAGGGTGTTGTCTCATAGCAGCCTCAGACACATCCCAAGGTGGAAAAAAAAAGGGGGCTCATCAAAGAAATTTGTGGGTATGGGGTTTAACTGGTGAGATACGTTCATATACAATAAGCCCACAAATTTTTTTTTAAAGAATTGTAGCAGCTTAGACTAAAAAGACAGAAAAAGTACAAAATGAACAGAGGCCTTTGAATCCCTAAACTTTCAGGGGCACCAAGCAGGGTGAGAAGTCTACTTAGCTACAAACACAGAAGCTTCTGTATAGAAAAAAAGGATGACACAGAGGGAGGCTCAGAAGGCATAGCCAATAGTCCTGGAGGATGACTCCAGGGAGTAGGACTGAGTCTTAACTAAGGAACTAACAATCTGTGCTTAGCTGGAGTTTTGAATCACTATGAACCAGTGACTACTATGTGCCTTTCACTTTTCCTCTTCTGGAACAGGAATACAACAGCTATCAATCCCATACTTGTCTCACTTGGGTGTGTGAGGATAGGAGATGGATGACTGTCTTTCTAATTCACAGATCTTTAGAGAAAGAACTAAACCACAAGAACTGCACCAGAGAAGCCCCCATTGTCACCTGGACCTATTTTAGTTAACAAGATTTTAGATTTTGAACTGATGCCATAATGGGATGAATCTTTGAAGGTCTTGGGGGAAGGAATGATGAATGCATGTGAAGGTGGATACAATTTTCTGTGGCCAGAGGCAGACTAGGGCAGATGTTTTCCAAAGGTGAGTGTAACAATATCTCACATTTCGCATGCACTTTTGTAATATAACCTTGATAATATGCTATCAAGGGATGGAACCTAATTCCCTTCCCTTGGATATCGGTGGGCTTATGACTCTTTTAGCCAATAGGGTGAAACAGAAATAATAATTTGTGTCTTCCAAGGTTGGGTCATAAAAGATGATACAGTTTTGACCTTGTACACTGGGACACAATGTAAGAAGCCTACCTACCCTGAGGTCACTGTGAGAAAGCCCAGGCTACGGGGAGAAACCATGTGTAGATGCTCTGGCTGACAGGCCCATATGAGCTCTCAGATGATAGCCAATATCAACTGCCAAATATGTCAGTGAAGGTATCTGACAGATATCTGATAGATGATGATTCTACCCCTCAGCCATCAAGTCACAGCTAGCCACTGAGTCTTCCAAGCCCAGGGGCAGGACATAATGAGAGACAGATAAGCCAACGTCCTTGTGCTCTGTATGAAGTCCTGCCTCACATAATTCAAGAATATAAAAAAGAAATTTTAAAGCCATTTCACTTAAGATTTTTTTAATGTTTCTTTATTTTTGAGAGAGAGAGAGATGAAGACACAGAATCTGAAGCAGGCTCCAGGCTCTGAGCTGTCAGCACAGAGACAGATATAGGGCTTGAACCCAGGAACCATGAGACCACGACCTGACCTGAAGTCAGACACTCAAGTGACTAAGCCATCCAGGTGCCACAAAGCCATTTCATTTTAAAGTAATATATTACAAAGGAACAGAAACTAGACTATATAAGCATGGGCTCTCTCAAAATTTTATCACTTATACTATTGCTAAAGTCCATCCCTTGCCCAGCATCCACAGAACAAATTGAAAAATTATAAATCCTAAAAGAACATAGAAGGCACAGCTCTGTAAAAGAGTGAGAATGTAGGGGCACCTGGGTGGCTTGGTTGGTTAAGCATCTGACCCTTGATTTCAGATCAGTTCATGATCTCACCGTTGTGAGATTGAGCCCTGTGTGAGGCTCCACGTTGAGTGTGAAGCTTGCTTAAGATTCTCTCTCTCTTTCCCTCTGCCACTCCCCTGTTTGTGCATGTGTGCTCTCGTCCTTTCTCAAAAAAAAAAAAAAACACAAAAAAAAACCAAAACAAAAAAACAAGAGAATGTGGATTATTATCTCTATATATACCTATTTATTACATAAAGAAAAGATTAGAAAAATTATCCAGAGAACTAAGAAGAGTAAAATATTGGGGTGTCTGGGTGGCTCCGTCAGTTAAGCATCTGACTCTTCATTTTGGCTCAAATCATGACTCCACAGTGAGTTCTAGTCCCTCATCAGGTTCTGCACTGCCAGCAGAGATAATTGGCAGCGAGCATGGACCCCACTTTGAATTCTCTCTCTCTGTCCTCCCCCTTACTTACACACACTCTTGCTCTCTCTCTTGCAAAAATAAATAAATAAACAAAAAAAGAGTGAAATATTAACTAGACAGAGTTGACTCCCCACTCCTGACACCTCAGGTGGTCCAATTTTTCCTTTAGGTCTTCAACAGTTTTCCTGACATTAAAAATCTGTCAAAAAATATTTCTGCTTCTGGTAAAAATGGAGTAAGAAATACCAGAGTTAGCAAAATTAAATGTAGACTATATATATCTCTGCTGTTGCCTAATAAATCTTAAAAGCAAGACTAAAAAGGATGAAAGTATTTCCAAGTAACTGAACTTTGTCCCAGAAAATCAAAAATATTTATAAGAATGCATAAATAGATATCCAGCCAGCACTTAGCAAGGTACAATTCAAAAACTTATAGACATAAGTAAGAAAACATGACCCAAAATGAGGAGAAAAATCAATCAATTGAAACCAATCCAGAATAGACACAGATGTTAGACTAGCAGAAAAAGGCATTAAAACAGTTCTTTTAACTTACTTCCATATGTTCAAAAAGTTAAGTAGAAACATGGGAGATATTAAAAAGATCCAAATAAAACTTCTACAGATGAAAACTATGATATCTGAAATATAAACTATACTGGATTAATAGTGTACTAGAAATTGCAGAAGAAAAGATTAGTAAACATAAAGATATAGAAAAATCACTATCCAAAATGAAACACATGGAGGAAAAATGATTTTATGAACTGAGCTATGAGATAATTTCAAACAGTTTATTGTGCATTTAACTGGAGTCCCTGAAGGAGAGTGATGAAAGAAAAAAATATTTAGAAAGATTTTAGACACTTTGTTTTCCAAATCTGATGAAAACTATAGACCCACAAATATAATAAGTTCAATAAACCCCAAGCACAACAAACATGAAGAGATGTACATCAAGGCACATGGTAATCAAAGTGCTCAAAGTCAAGGCTAAAGAGAAGCAACCTAGAGGTGGGGTTCGGGGAGACACCCTACATACAAAGAAATGAAGATAAAATGATAGATTTCTCATCATAATCAACACAAGGGAGAAGACAGTAGAGCAAAATAGTGAAAGAAAAAAAAAAAACCTGTCACCTAGAATTCTATACCCAGTGAAACTATCTTTTAAAACCGAAAATAAGATTAAGGACTTTTTCAGAAATATTAAGCCAGAAGAATTTATCATCAGCAGACTCAGACTATAAGAAATGTTAAGTCCTCAGGCAGAAGGAAAATGATACCAGATGGAAATCCTGATCTATACAAAAGAAAGAGAAACACTGGAAATAGTAATGAGATAGTTAAAATACAAAATTTCTTTTCAATTATTTAAATCTCTTTCAAAGATAACTGTTTAAACCAAAATTATAACAATGTTATAGATTTATAACATACGTATAAGTAAAATTTATGACAATAGCCCAAAAAATGGGAGGAGAGAAATACAAGTAGACTACTTTAAACTTCTCTTAAATGATGTATTATATCACTCGAAAGTAGACTACATTAGCTAAAGCTACATATTATAAACCCTAACGCAAGCACTCAAGTAACAAAAGAATGAGTGACAACTAACAAGCTAAAAATGAGACATGATGGAGTTATAAAAAACATTCAGTTCAAAACAAGTTATAAAAATTGAAGGCAACAACAACAAAAACAGATGGTACAAGGAGAAGAAAATAGCAAGATGATAGATTTTTTAACATAACAATATATTTTTAAAACTTATATATGTATTTATTTTGAGAGAGAGTGACCACAAGCTGGATAGGGGCAGAGAAAAGGAGAGAATCCCAAGAAGGCTCTAAACTGTCAGCAAAGAGCCCAATGTGGGGCTCAAACTCATGAACTGTGAGATCATGACCTGAGCCGAAATCAAGAATCAGCACTTAACCAACTGAGCCACTCAGGCACCCCATCATCTGACTCTTGATCTCAGCTCAGGTTGTGATCTCACAGTTTTGACTTCAGCCATGCATTGGGCTTCATGCTGGGCATGACACCTACTTTTTTTTTTTTTTTTAAAGGATTGCTTAAAAGAAGGAAAAGGAGGAGGAGGAAGCAGCAGCAGGAACAGCAAAGATCACATAGGCTCAGCCTACAAAACCTAAAATATTTACTACCTGGCCAAAAAGTTTGCCAACCCCTTGTCTAAATACCCAAATGAAAAGGCAGAGATTGTCCAATTAGATATAAAAATAAGGCTCAACCATATGCTACCTACAAGAAACCCTCTTTAAGTGTAAAATTCAAAAAGGTTAAAAGTAAATGGATGAAAAAATATACCACTAATCAACACTAAGTATGCTATCAATGCTTGTACTCATCAAAAGACAGTTGTTGTGGTTCTATTAGTATTAGAAAAAGTAAACATCAGAGCAAAAAACACTACCAAGGATAAAGAAGGTCATTTTGTAATGGTAATGGGGTCAATCCATCAGGAGGCTATAATGGTCCTGATAATGCTGATGTACTTAATAGACTTTCAAAATACATAAGGTAAAAACTGATAGAACCATGAGGACCAATAAACCAATTCCTAATCGTCATCAGAGATTTCAATACCCAACTCTCAATAGTGAACAAAATAAGAATACAGAAGACCTGAATAATACAATTAACCAATCTGAACTTACTGACATTTATAGAACATTGCATTCAAAAAGAATAGGATACACCTTCTTCAAATGAATACAGAACATTTACCAAACTATACTATTATTTTGGTTATTGAAAAGGTCTCAATAAATTTTAAAGGATTGAAGCCACATATATTACACTTTTGTCCATAATATAATTAAATGTGAAACCATTAACAGATTTCTGGGAAAAGATCCAAAGGTTTGAAACCAAATAATATACTGAGTCAAAAAAGAAAAATTAAAATTATTTTGAACTGAATGGGAAAAAAACATATTAAACATACTAAGAGTTGCAGGACACAGTTAAAACAGTGCTAGGGTGAAATTTCGAGTACTAAGTGTCAATATCATGAAAAAAGAAAGGACTCAAGCAAATGGCTTCAGCTTCTATCTTAACTAGAAAAAGAAGAGCAAATTACACTTATAATAAATAGGATAAAGGAAATAAATAATACCAGAATGAAAATCAATGAATGAGAAAACACAAAAACAATAGGAAAAAAACAGTAAGGTCTCCAGCCAAATTGATGAGGAGAAAAAAGACAAGAACCAAATTAGCAATATCAGGAATGAGAGAAATACCATCAATACAAATTCTATAGATATTAAAGGATAACAGGGGACCATTTCAAACTCCTCTACGCCGACAAGTTCAACAACTTACATGAAAAGGACAATTTGAAACACACAGGGGCGCCTGGGTGGCTCCGTTAGTTAAGCGTCCCACTCTTCTGGGCTCAGGTCCTGATCTCATGGTTTGTGAGTTTGAGTCTGGCCTCAGGCTATGCAATGATGGCATTGAGCCTGCTTGAAATTCTCTCTCTGCACCCCCTCCCCACTTGCACACTCTCTCTCAAAATAAATAAACTTAAAAAAAAGAAAGACACAAAATACCAAAGTTCATTCAAACAGCAACAGCCTATTATATAGCTCTATAGCTATTAGAGAAATTAAATTTGCAATCAAAAACATTTCAATAATGAAAACTATAGACCTAGATGGCTTCACTCATGAATTATACCAAATGTTTCTGGAAAATGGAGAGGAGGAAACACTTTCCAAGTCATTCTATTAGGTCACCAGTACCCTGATTACAAAATCAGATAAAGACTTTAAGAGAAAAGAAAATCATAGACCAACGTTCTTCATGAACATAAATATAAAAAGTTTAAACAAATCAGCAAACCAAATCCAAAAAGATACAAAAAAGTTACTACAGCATGACCCAGTCAGATTTGTCCCAGAAATGCAAGGTTTGTTTAATATTTGAAATAAATTCACTATATTAAGAAAAAAAGAAAAAACCTTATATGATCATTTCATTGGGTGAACCAATTGACAAAACCCCTTCATGATAAAAATTCGTAGCAAAATGGAAAAGAAAATTCTTCAATCCATAATGATACTATCAAAAAAAAAAAAAAAAAAACCCACAGCTAACACCATACTTAATGGTAAAAGACTGAACGCTTACCCTCTTGAGATCAGGAACAAAGCAAGGATATTCACTCTTACTGTTTCTATTCAACATTGGCCTAGAGGTTCTAGCTATTTCAATAAGAACAAGAAATAAAAAGCACCCAAACTGGAAAGGAGATAATCCTATCTGTTTTCTGCAGATGACATGATTGCCTAGGTAGAAAACACAATGGAATATGCCCCCAAAGAACTACTAGAATTAATTGAAATTTTTGTATCATGTGCAATAGAATAAAAAATATAAAATACTTAGAAATAAATCTAACAACAGATATGCAACACTTGAACAATGAAAATTATAATACATTATCAAGAGAAATTAAAGACCTAATTATATGGATAGATAATACTATGATCATGGGTCAAACAACTCAATATTGTTATGATGTTAATTCTATCCAAATTGATCTATAGATTCATGCAATCCTGAAGAAATTCCAGCAAGCTGGTTTTAAAATTCTTTAAAAAAAAAAAAAGTTTATTTATTTATTTATTTTTGAGAGAGAGAGAGAGAGCAAGCAGGGGAGAGGCAGAGACAGAGGGTGATAAAGAGAATCCCAATCAGGCTCTGTCTGCACTCTTAGCACAGAGCCTGATGTGGGGCTCAAACTCAAGAACCATGAGATCATGACCTGAGCCGAAATCAAGAGTGAGACTGAGACACCCAGGTGTCCCTGATTCCAAAATTCTTATGGAAATGCAAAGGACTTAAAATAGCCAGAACAACTTTGAAAAAGAGCAACAAAGTGTGACAATTAACACTACCTGATTTCAAGACAGTTTGGTATTGGTGCCAAGATAAACAAATAGATCAGTGAAACTGAAGAGACAAGTCAGAAACAGACACATGCATGTATTAACACCTGATTTTTGACAAAGGTACAAAGACAATTCAGTGGAGAAAAGGTAGTCTTTTTAACAAAAGATACTAGAGTAATTGCATATCTATGTATATTCTCCCCCACCAAAGAAAGAACTTCAATCCATACTTTCCACTATTTAAAAACAAATTAACTAGGGGCGCCTAGGTGGCTCAGTCCATTGAGCATCTGATTCGTGATTTTGGCTGAGGTCATGGGATTGAGCCCCACACTGGATTCTGAGCTGGGTGTGGAGCCAGCTTGGGATTCTCTCTCCCTCTCTCTCTCTCTCTTAAAAGAAAATAGAAATAAAATTTTTTAACATATTAACTCAAAATTCAGCACAGATGTCAACAGAAAACCTGAAACTACAGTATTTCTAGAAGACAATATAAGTGATAATATTTGTGATCTTGAGTTAAAGATTTAATTATGCTGAAAACATGATCGAAAAAGGAAAAAATTAATTGGATTTCATCAAAATTCAAAACTTCTGCTTTTCAAAAGACACTGTTAAGAGAATGAAAAGACAAACCACAGAATGGAAGAAGATATTTGCAAAACATATACCTGACAAAAGACTTATATCCAGAATATAGAAAGCTCTCTCAAAACCAAGAAAAGAAATGAATGAATATCAAAAGAGTTAAATGGACACTTGAGCAAATCATACACAGAGATATCAAACATGCACATAAAATGATGCTTGACATCATTGTACTCTATAAAACTGCAAATTAAAACCAGGACAAAATGCACCTCCAACTATTAGAATGACTAATATTAAGAAGACTGATCATGCCAACTGTTGGTAAAGATGCATGGAAACGGACACTCTCAATCATTGTTTGTAGGAGTGTAAAGTGGTGCAGTTGCTTTGGAAAATAGTTCGCCAATTTCTGTAAAAAATAAATATATACCTATCATTTGACTCAGCCATTCCATTCCGAGGTATTTACTCAATTTAAATGAAAGCATATGTCCACACTAATACTTGTACATGAATATTCACAACAGGTTTATTTGTAATAGCCTGGAACTGAAAAAACACCAAATATCCATTAATGTGTGACTAAGAAAATAAGCTGTGGTATATTCATGCTTTGGAACATTACTCTGCAATGAAAAGCAATGAACTCTTAACTCTTGAGACAACATAAATGTATGTCTCAAGTAACTCAAAATAATTATGCTGAGTGAAGGAAGCCAGACAATAAAACAGAGTACAAAGGGGCACAGAAGTAACTTCTGGGCATGCTAGATTCATTACCTTGATTTGTGGCTTTGGTTTCACAGATATATGCATGTCAAAAGTTTTCAAACTATACACTCTCAATGTGTACAATTTTTTATTTGTGTGTGTATACACATATATACCAATTATACCCCAACAAAATGGCTTCAAACATTTAAACGTCAAATAAAAACGATCAGAAAGTTTCTGCACCATTCTGTGGCCCTTAATCTTGAAAAGGCAGCCTGCACAAAGACAGATTTCTTTCTATTAGATGAAGGCAGAAAACCTTGGTCTGTGAGACACTGCTGGGAGCAGAGATGATGCCCAGTGTGTCAGGCATGTGGGGATTATTAATGCTTTTTTTTCTCTCTTCTGCTCCTGTCACTTGGCTTAAATGGGGGCTATAGAGTCTCCTAGGAACAACAACTGGACCCCCATCTGTGAAAGGCAAGAGATCATCAGGTATCCAATGCACTGGGGGTTTCCCAAGAGAAGTGAAAAAGAAGATGGGACCCAGGAGCGAGGGGGCTGTCACTGCGAGCCAGATGTAGCTTTAGGACTAAAGGATGGAGGGGAGTTGGTGACTCCAGATGCATCTTGCAGCTGTTATGGGAACTCAGCCCATGCCAGCCACCATGGTGCTGTGTGTGCCCTCCAGGAGAAAGGGGACAGTGTATGTGAACTGAAAGGGCTGATTCACAGAATTCGGTAGCACTCTGGGATCCGAGCCACCAGCTGAGACATGCTGTCTGTCTGAATCATAGCACCCTTGCCGCTGAGTATAACAGTCCACCTCCTGGTAGAATGGGGAGCTGCCATGGCCTTGCCAACATCAAGGGCATCCTCTGCCTTTTGGGGAGCTCCTGCAGAGCTACCCCGAGGTGGAGCAAAGAGAATTCAACCCAACTCAACCAGATGGATAGCACTGGCCTGGGCTACACAGAAGTGAAAGGACTCAAGGCAGAGGAGAGATCTGGATCAAGCAGCTCTAACAAGGGAGCCCAGGCAACAATCCTGAATCCTTCCCACCACCAAAGCCCTCACTGGAGTAAAATGTAGAGAGAAATAATAATCCCCACTTTCTTCCAAAGAAAGCATTATTGCCCAGGTGACCCAGAGGTAGACTGCTCTGAGGAGGCAGTGATAGACTTACAGTTCTGCAGCAGGAAGGCCCCAGGGACCTGGAAGAAGCAGTCATGGTATAGATGACCAGCACAAGGCAATGCTCTCACCAACGGCTCAGGAGGCCTGGGCAGGCTAACTTAGGCCAGTGAGGACCGGGGCTAATGCCTGACGCATTTAAGGCAACCTCTGGAGAATTCCCGGAGACACCTAGGAGCAAGAACTACAAATCAATCCATACATCTTAGATACAATTATACGGTGACCATCAAAATTGAAGTTTTAGTATTAGTATGATGCATTTCTAAACATAGGATAGAAAATAACTGAAATTAACCTGAATTAGTACCCCAATTAACAGGAGTATATTTTCCTCCTATAAGAGAAAAGGAAGTACAACAACAAAACCCTCCCAATGTGGTGGTCCATATTCAGAGATACATGCCTGGAGATCAGAATAGATTCAGACTGATCTCCTCCAGTGATAATTCTGCAAAATGATATAACATACCCATATAACATCCACACAATCATCTATGGTTTAAACAAAAGTATAAACTAAAACTTCTCAAGTATTTTCATTATGAGGGTTTTTTTTAATATTTGTCTATTGGGTCCTCTACACTTAAGTGACCCTGCAGGTCCCAGTGAGTAAAAGATATTTTACTCACTGTGGGTATTAGTGTGTGGGTATTAGTGATGGAGGGAGTTCCTGCTCACTCTTTTGTTAACAGGATAACAGAATAAAACTTTACCAGAATTAGACAGCAGGAGAAACACATGATGGAAAGAGGCAGAAAGCCCTGGAGTTGTTGTCGACGTGACATTTTAAACTCTGTGCTTTTCGGGAGCACCTGCCCAGTGGAGACAGAACCATCTCCAAACATCCTGACAGTTCAAAGTAACAAACAACAAAAACTGGCACTGCAATACATCATTCTTGTGCTTCCTCTTTTATCCCTAAGACTAAATATTTTTGAATATCCATCTGATGTGCTAACGAATGAACGCAGTCCATTCTTTCCATAAACAAACGGTTTTGTTAAGAATTCAAATCAGACATGGAAGAAACCTCCCATTTGCTGGTTGCTAACATAGCTTCACCATGACATATATTCTTACACAATCCAATTCAGCAAAGTCTCCTTCTCTTAGCTGGAGATGCCAGGTTTGGATGGCGTATGTTTAATCTAGCCAAGAGAACATATTTCTTCCCTGAAACACGGCCTTGACAGCAAGGCAAAGTGTGATTAAGTTGTGTCACAAATAGGTGCGGCTCAATCCATCTGGCAAAAGGGAGTCTATGCTGCCTAATTAGAAAATTTAATGATCTGATCTGATCAAACATCCATTTACAGTTTTGATAAGTAAAATCGCCCAATTAGATTACTGCAAATGGGTGTGAGCTAGTGTCCTAACACAACTCCCAGAGCCAAGAGTATGGACCTTGGGATGATGAGATTTGTACACATTTAGGTCAGCAGCACATATTATAGCAAAGGAATGATGCACGACTTTCTGAAGCTTCTTGGCCAGTAACTTGTGAAATGCTGATCTGATTTGCTTGGAAATTTTTAAAATAATTGGCTCCTGCTGGCTGAGGCCCCATGCCAACACCGCATGGTAATTCATTCGTGACATTCCTAGAAGAGAGAATCTGCCGGAAGAGCTGCAGTAATATGTTTAGGGAATAATCATGCCACCTCCGAATAGGATGCATAAAAGGAAGCAAACAGCAGGAGGCCAGCAGAGAGGCCTCTGGGTTTCCAGGGAAAAGATTCTCAATTTAAATGGAAATTGTATGACTGTTCCTTCTTTCTCCCTTCTCGAACTCCAAGTAAGACACTAGCTGGGACCATTTCATGATCAAGTATACAATCCCAGAAATAATTATTTAGGTCTCCTGGATTTGCTATTTATTGCCCAAAGCTCTGGAGACTATGATAGTGACTTAGCAAAGAATCCATTTGAGGCATCATGTTCTGAGCTTTTATAGATGTCGCTTGATTCTTTGGGAAGCTTTGCAAGAAAATGCAGGCACCCTTTAAGAAACAAAGAAAACCACCGAGGTAATCAAACTCCTCTGGAAATAGTAAGGATTTATTGTAGCTCAGAGCTGGAGTAAGGGAATTCACAGAGAAACATGTACCCAGATCATGAGTGAAACAAATAACAGAACTAGAATAAGTCTCTTGAAAAATGAAAAGAAGGGTGGAAGGGAAGGACAAAGCAAGCTTCAAGAAAAGAGTCAAGGGAAGAAATGTGAAGAAAGGCAGTATCAGAAACTCTGAGTGACAGGAAAGTTCAAGGGAGAACAAGGTTGTTCCAGTACCACACTGAATGTCTGAATAAGGCATTTCATGCCAGTTTTTTAAAAAAATATAATTTATTGTCAAATTGGTTTCCATACAACACCCAGTCCTCATCCCAACAAGTACCCTCCTCCATGCCCATCATGCCAGTTATTCTTAACAACACACTGCCAGATGCCCATTTTCAAATTCCATCTCTTGGGGTTTCCCATCTATAAGAATGAAGAAAGAACAGTAACCAGTGGTCTAGGGGTAAGAAAAACAAGATGGAATCTGAACATTGGAAATGGCAAGAAAAACAGCCCATTCTAATAATGTCCCAAAGTAAATGACTTAACTGGTGGACCTTCAGCTCCAAGCACACTGGAAGACAAGTGCAAGGAGAATGGAAGAAATGGTGACTGGAACTCTAGCAAAAGCTGGCCAGAGTTGAGGGTTGAATAGACCAACTAGGACTAGTCATGACCACCCAAATGTGAGAGACTACAATAAACTCCATCATCGGTTTCTAAGGAGTCCTATCTGGTGGAACAGACAAAAACATCTCCAGTGGCTTGTAGGCAGGGACAATTCTTGGGAGAGGTAGTTAAGGTGACACAGATTCTGAGTTAGGGTAGATGTTGGACTCTTACAAGTAGAACACAGCAACCAAGGTAAGAGGAGTCCCAAAATATTAGGTGATTTAAGATTAAGGTCCAGGATTACTGACTTGGAATCAGAGCCAGGCTCCAAGACAAGGGTCCTGGGAGGAAACTGGCCCCCTACATTGTGATGTGTAAAGGAGGTAGAGTTGGTTGCTTATCTAGTGCCTAAAGCTCTGATAATTCCTTTTTGAAGACAGGTGGTCTGACCTGGGGAGTGGAATGCCTCCCCTCACCCTCAGGGAAAGGAGTTTTCAATACATCCTGAAACCTGGTTCTTAAGGCTCAAGGACTGGATAAGGCTGAGCACACAGCAGGCATGTTATTATTGCTGGCAGATGGCTAGGCTGATTCAGGCAAGGAAGCTAATAAGAATCTACACACCAGGAGTCTCCAAATTCCCCCAATTTGGAGACACCTTCTTAGAGAGATAAAGTTGAGATATATATACACAGGACCTGGGGTCTAACAGAGACTTTCTTATTTATTTATGAATGCAACTGCATGAGAAGTATTACAAAGGTATAAAAATCAGATCATATTCAATTATGTATTTAATGGGTAAAAATGTAATGACAGGAAATTCATCCTGTCCCAGAAAATCCACAATATAAAGAGGCAAAACCATAGATCATCAGGAAAATGATACCCTAAAATGTCATTAATTAAGAAAATAATAAATATTCAGTGGCCATTACTATGTGTTAAATAGTGTGCTAGGTTATGTGGGAAATTTAAGAATAAATAAGATGTGGTTCCTGAACTCAAGGGACTTTTAAACTAATAGTGAGGAGACAGGGGTCAGGGAGGAGCTAAAAGATATTAAGCACTGCAGGTTCTGCCTGTGCCCCTCGGACCCCTTGTGCTCAGGCTGGAACCACAGAAGGCCACTCTGCCCACGTGTGCAGCAGGCTAGCAGAGCTGAGGAATAACCCCCTGGGAGCAGCCCTTAGCCAATGACTCCTAGGAGTTAATGTATAAATATCCCAACTCCTTTGCCCCTCAGGTGGGAGAACTCTGAGGCATGTGTTTTGTACTGCGTCCAAGAGTTTCCTCATGGGCTTAAGCTCCAGGCAACCACTGTGATCCTGACTTATTAAGAGCCTTTACTGTCTGTCTGCCTTCCTCCACTCCATTACTGGTACCCTTGCATTTCCCCAATAAATGAATTGTACTTGAATCCTTGTTTTAAAGTCAGCTTCTCAGGGACTCCAAACCAAGACAAGCACCTACTGTGTGCTATACTAATTTACATTCATTAACTCATTTCGTTCCTTTAGTAAATAGCTAAAGAAAAATATCTCATTATAACACTTTACTGCTTGAGATTCTGCATTAGTCCTCTATCACACTGAGGACTTAGAAAAAATAAAGGTGTATCATCGTGTAGTGGACACAAATGAGGCAGCCTCCTGACCCCTAATCATTCCCCTAGTGGCTATCTTAGCTATCAGCCCCTCCTTTGGGTACCCGCATCTCACCCATCTCCAAACAGAGGCTTTAAAGGGAGCCACTAATCACAGAATCCTGCTTCCCCTGCACACGGTGTGGATATGTGACTCAAGAAGGCCAGATCAGTCTTTGGTGGGTAGTTTTACATATACCAAGAAAAGCCAGCTCCTTTCTCTGCCATGGTGAACTGATAAATGGTGGATGCCTGGGAGCACTAAGGCCACATGTCTAGGCTCACTGAGACAAAGTTCATCTTTGGTGAGGAGGGCTGAACCAACACGAAGAAAAGCAGACAGAGGTAGCAGATGGAGAGAAAGGAAGGTGTAGGGGCCGTTTGCCTCTGAAGCCAGACTGACCCCTGCCCTCCTTTGGTTTTCACTGTAAGACAATGATATTTTCTTAATCAAAGTCAGATAAAGTTGGATTCCTGCCACTTGGAATAGAAAGATATCTGCCTAATGCACACAACATCACATAGACTATGGAATGACTTGCTCAGCATTTATCCTTACATGGTATAGAAGGCAGAGGTTGGAAATAAAATCATAAATTTCCCAGGATCTCTTATACGTGGAGCTCTGGATATGACTTAGATACCACTAACCAGAACAGCCAAGGGAGCCTTTGTTGCAGAACTGAGCTGAACAGGAAGAAAGAAGCAGGATACAGAACAACCACTTGTGGGTGCTGATTAGACAGAGGTAAGGCTCTTCTACAGTCAGTAGCTTCTTAATTTGGGAGGTGCTTCCTAACTCAACAGCTTTCTGAACTGGGGAGGCAGTTTTCCTGATCATGCCAGCAGCTGAGTGCTTCTAAGACTTGACCATTATTCCTTGCAATAATTTTGTAGCACCTAACCTCCTGTATTAAAATCCTTCCTGCTTGCACTAAATAGAGAAGATTCCATTATTGGTATGTGAGCTCCGACGGATACACTTGGCCCTTCATAGACTCTTACTGTCTACTTCTTATTCTCTGACCCTTCCTCCCCCTTCTCCTCTTCCCTGTTCCAGCCACAATGAATGACTTGGTGTTTCACAAACATACCCATGTGGTGATGCCCACTGGATAATGAGAAATGTAGGTCTAGCTTTGGGAAGGGAATTCTAGGCTAGAAAGATTCAGGAATCAGCTACATGGAATGATACATAGTGTGGATGGACTTCAAACAGAGGATGAGATGTCTGCAAAATAAACTTCAGGGAATGTCTGCATTTAAGGAGCACAAAGACAAAAAGAGAAGTTGAAGCAAGCCCTGAAGGTGGTCAAAAACACTGGAGGAGAAGACACGGTCATGGAAACCAGTGGAGACCAAGATCCACAACAACACCATTACAGAGAGAGAGGTGATGAAAGACATTCAGCAGGCAGGGTAGGTTTCTGATGATGATAGTGAAGGTGGTAAGGATGGAGCCCAAAGAGATGGGTAGTGAGGAAGCAGAGGCAATGTGTGGAACAAAGGGAGAAAGAGTGAGAGTGTCATCACAGGTTTTACTATTTTGTTACAAAGAGATTCCCTCCAAGCACTACCAGCACCACACCTGCCTCAGTCTGATATACTTGGTAGAGTCCCCAGCCTAACAGTTTTCGTACATGTGAAATGTGTTCCCATCTCCAATAAAAAAAGATGAGGGGGAAAATAATAGCCAAAGACAAAAATTTTTAGATAAATTTAAAAAATGAAATCAAAAAAATTTAATAAAACAATTAAAGGGAGAGAAGCAGACCATGCTCTCTGTTCAGTCCCCCCCGTCCAGGCTCACACTCTTTCTGGCCCCGCTACTATTCTTCTTCACAAAAAGACCCATAGTTCCAACATGCCTCTCACTCTCTCAGGACTGTCACAAGCAGGGCTGTCTTCTTGTGTGTCGGCGCTTGAAAGACCACCGCCCTGTGGGTAGAAATGTCTCCCTTAAAGATGATGATCCTGGGGTCAATCACAGGCAAGAACCAGCACTCACACAGGTAGGACTCGAGAAGGAACTGTGGTCTGAGACTCAGCCCCCAAGATCTAGTCTCCAGCGGCAGGAGCACCTGCCTGAACCACACCTGTGCTCCTGACAGGTACTGACTACAGATGGCCTCTGCTGCACAGGGCAGAGATACGAAGGTGAATTCACTGTATCTGGACAGCAGATCATCTCATGGTCTTCATTCTCTGTCTCTCCTTTGTTCCCCCACCTGTCTCAGCCATGCAGTGAGGCTCTAGTAAAGGGTCCTGTGTCAATTCTTGGACTGCTGTGAAAGGGTTATGATTTTACCCAAGGACAGGTCAGAAGCCCCCCATACCAGTGGACTTCTAGCCCTTGAACTGCGCCTCCGCACGCTTTCTCCAAATACCTTCTGATGTCAGAGCATTTCCCTTGCCCAGTACCAAGGCAAGGGTACCGCCTTGTCTCTTTTGTCCTCTCTCAAGGGCCTGTTCAGGGAAAAGCATCACAATCATACATACATGAGGGTCAGAGTAACTCTACGTTCCATATATTCCATACATCAATTTGTTCACTCAATTATTCACTCAATTTGTTGAGAATGTTCTCCATTTGAGGCATTGTGCTAGACGCCAGGACATAATGGCAACAAGGCACATTTCTTCGAGAAAGTTTCATGAAAAAAACTTCAAGAAGTTTCTCCATCTAGTGATGTCCCAGAATCTTGTAAGAATAGGAAGACTATAGTAGCCCCATCCATGCTTCAAATGCCTTTCTCTACAAAGTTGCTTTGAATGACGAGGGGTGAGAAGTGCACCTGTGAGAGGTGTGCAGTCAGTCGACCATGACCAGTTTCCATTCACTGGAGCATATGCACATTGGCTTTGTGGTCATTCAGGAATGACCCACTACCCACCCCAGGCCCTCCTACCCAGGGAGGATGTGCTGCCCGCAGGGGTTAACTATGAAACACTATGAAAAAGGTGTGTACAAAGCCCTGGAGCTAAACTTAGACTATCTTTTCCTGGGGAGGAAAGATAAGGAAAAGTAATCCTAAACAGAATGTTTACACACAAAGGAGACATTAAAATTAGTGTGTTTTCACAGAGAGCAAACATTTTAAAATGTGAGCCAGAAAGGAGGTAACTAGTGAGTGGAAAATCTGAGGCATGTGGGGGACAGATTCCAGGTCCAACCAGAATCTGAGGGTAACTTTGGAGAGAAGGAGTGATTCGTCTCCTCTAGGGACCAAAAAAATAAAAGGAAGACAGAGAAGGATGGCCCTACCACCCTAACAGATTCTGATTGGAAGAATACACATTGCAGGAATTCAGATACAAAGGGGTAGTGGACACTGCTGAATTTTGGTTGTACAAAAAGTCCAACAATCTTTCCAGTTAGTGGGCTTCCGTTTGTGTGTAGTGGTAGCTGAGGCAATGCCTGCCCCTCTGCCACTGAAGAGGAAGAGGGGAAATAGCCTCACATCACCTCACCCTATTCCACTAGTTCCTGAAAGCCAGGGTATGACCCATGACATATGTTCAATCAGAAGCTCCTCCTCGTTCTTTCAATGAGGTGAGTGTGACCTAAAAGTGAAGGGGAGACATATTAGTTACCTATAGCTGCGTAACAAATTACCCCAAAATTTAGTGGCTTAAAACAACAAATGTTTATTCTCTCAGTTTCTGTTGGTCAGGAATTCAGAAGGGGCTTAGCTGGGTGGCTCTGGCTCAAGATCTCCCATGAGACTTCAGTCAAGATTTTGGCTGGGCCTGCAGTCACCTGAAGGCTTGACTCAGGTTAATGACCTACTTCCAAGATGGTGGACTCACATGACTATTACCAAGGGCCACAGTTCTTCATTGGCTGTTTGTAGGAGGCCTCCTTTCCTCTCCATAAGGACCACTCCATAGGGCTTTTTGAGTGACCTTATGGCATGGCAGTTGGTTTTCCCCAGAACAAATGATCCAAAAGAAAGGCAAAAACCATTATGTCCCCAGGAAGACATACACTGTCATTTCCACTATATCCCATTGGAGAGACAGGAGAGCCCTATCCAGTGTAGGCAGGATTGCCAGGGGTGTGAGAACCAGAGGTGAAGATCATCAAGGGCCATTTTTGAAGCTGGCTACCATAGTCCCTCATGGTCACTGGCTGTCCAGCACAAGTGTCCTACAGGTTGCAGTAGTGCCACAAACAGCAGCCACAGGAGGATCTAGTCATAGATCCCAGCCTCCAGACCATCTGTGAGTTTTGCTTACTTCCCAAGCTTGCTCCTCCAGCCTCTTATGAATTCTGTTGGTCTCCACATCCTTATAAACCTCTTGTCTTGCTCAAAGCAACAAGGCTACTTTCCATTGTTTGTGATCAAAAGCTAAATGGAACAGATTACGGCCTCCAGGAAGGTATAAATGAGCTCATGTGAGAGTAAGGGAGACGACAGAACTGAGGTCAGAGCTGTTAAGTTTAAGAAAGCTTGCCATGGGGGATACGAGGGGGTATCCAAAAGGAAAATCTAAGAACGGTTGAGGACCATGGGGACCAACAGGAATTTGTGTAAGACTCCATTGAGAAATCAATATGCAATAGATTGTTCTTTTTTGTTTTACTTAAAACAGCAAAACACCCTCCTCCCCTTTTAGTGGAGGTCTCCTAGGGTCACTGAGGACTGTACAAACTGCAGAGCCCAGACTAACTCAGAAACTTAGGAGATTTCACATTTTTATTAATTTATTTTGGACCTCAGGTGCAGAGGATTAAGTCATACTTCTTATATTTTCCATTCTAACCACTATCTTATGCATTTATTCTCTTCTATTCGCATATTCACCTCCCCACTCCCATCCCTACAGTTAGTCATCCTAATGGTTCAATCTATATCTGTTTACTTATATGTATTAATGCAAATGGGTACTGTTTTGTATGCATGCATTTTTAATTTGTGTAAATGTTGTGTTATACATCTCATTCTATGTCCTACTTTTTTCACAAGCTCTGTTTTTAATTCATTCATCTGTGTTGCTCATAGATGAACAACATTCATCTATGTTGTTATATTTACATCTAATCAATGGCTGCTAACTGCTGCAGAGGCTTCCATGGTATATATGCACCACATGTTACCTTCCCATTCTCTCAGGAATGGATGCCCAAGATGCATTTAACTCCTCACCATCACAACAAATAACTCTGCTGTGAGCATACATGTCCCCTTTGCAATATATCTCTTGCACTGGAATGAATGGGTCATAGGGTATGAGTATACTTAATTTGATGAAGCCATGCCTGATTGCTCCCCAGAATGCCTCCACAAGTCCACTCCCACTAGAGGTACATGAAGGTTAAAAGTTTAACTTAAAGATTCATGGCCACTATTCTGGCATCATAGGAGCAGCCTCTGGGTGTCTCCAACCTTGACTAAAACTATCTTTTACTTAGAGTTATATGTTCAGTTTGTGCTCTCGTTACAACGTTTTGCATGCCCCCCCCCTCCAGTGCAGTGCTCGCTCCTTTACCATCACTAAACACATCCCATAATAAGTCTCAGGATATAAAGGAAAGAACAGAAGACTACTGATGGAACTTCTGCCTCCAACTTAGTCCCACCTACCTCATTGCTCCCTTCTTCTGAGCTCTCAGATTTTCAGATGCACGTGGACCACTAATGAGCACTGAATGAGAAGTTTTCTAATAAAAGCAAACTTCCCTCAACTCCTAACTTGGCACTAAGTATATTGCTTGAGTCCTCCTTTTCACCCAGCATCAAAAAACTAGATGACCACCAAAATTACATGTTCTCCATTATATGCTCCCAGATTTATCTGGGGAAAGGCAAAAGCAAAATGATGAAAAGGTCAAAGGAAGGGTAGGCCAGCACAACAGGCTTCCCAGTTAACGGGTACGGAAATGTAAGGTTACAGAGAAAAAGTGGATTATCTGATCCTGGAAAATAAAGAAGATGAGTTAGCCAAAGCAGATTGGACTTCAAACCACCACCCCACGTAAGCAGAGAGCCCAAATAGCTTCTCCAGTTATAATCGATGTTCCATCATGAATAAGTTAACATTAGATGGGGTTTATAGAAACCCCATCTAAAAAAATTATACTTTTACAAAATAATCTTACCAGTTCCTAACAAACTTCAAGGAATTAGGACAGCTATATCTCATACCCCCAAGTTATGACAGATGGAACTCAGGGTCAAAGAATTTTTAATGACTTGCCTGCGATCACATTGGTTAGCTGTAGAGCTGAAAACCAAATGCAAATTCCAGTCTGGGATCTGGAAATGTGATTTGTAACAATGTAAAATTCCACTGTTGTAAAAGAATTTGGAGTCCAAGTGGAGTTTAATATAATGGAATCTGATTCACATACAATATTCATTGTTACAAGAAACATTTAAAGTGGGACATTTATGCCTGATGCTTCCAATTTGGGGGTACTGTGTACTGGAGGAGAAAGGCAAGAGGAGATAATAGTTGTTTCTTAAGGAAAATCTATAGTTCTTTTCCTCTTTCACCTGTTTACTAATCAACAGACGAGGTAATCTCCCCCAAGGCTTTAAATAGATTATTTCGTGTCCCCCTCAAGATCAGAAGAGGCTGCTTCTCTTCACACACTGCTGTGCACACACATATCCAGCAGTTCTGGGAGCTCCCCAAGGGTGGGCGCAGCCTCCTTGGACCCCCAGTGTTCAGAGACAAACAGGGCAGGGCTTCCAGGCTGGGGATCTACAGTCCATGCTGAGAAGAGAAAGATAAAAAACACCGTGGTTCTAGGAGCCCAGGCAACAGTCTGTTGCAGAAGAGAAAAAAAAATGTGTTTGATTGTAGAGACAGAAGAGACCACCTGCTCTGAAGATGTGCAGTGTCTTGCCAAAACTCCTCCCTGAGCCCTGTGGAGTAATTTCAGGTCCAAATCCTGCTGTCTGTGATGCTACTCCACATACTTCACTTTGGGGACTGGAAGAGAAGATCCTTCTCATGGTTCCTCCCAGCCCCAGGAACCCCTGATGCTGACCTCTGACCTCTAACTTCTGGCCACTCACTACCCATCTACCAGCAGAGTCCCTGTGGTTAACAGAGACCAGCTTAGGCATGAATAATCACCCTTGATGTCTTCTCCAGGTTCCTACAGTTTTTTTTAATGATGAGAAAGAATCTGTTTGAGAGGTGATGCAGGTATAATAGACAACAAATAAAAATAAGCTTAAATTGGACATGAGAATCATACTTGATCAGTGTCACCTCCCTGCTAATGATAAAGATTGCTGAGTAAGGGCCTTTCCACACTATTCACTTTCCCTGGACATGTATTATCATTGCTATTTGCATGGCTAGTAAGTATATTGGCTTACTGTGGCTGACATAGTAAAATACCACCAACTGGGTGGCTTAAACAACAGAAATTTACTGCCTCAAAGGTCTGGAGTCTCGAAGTCCAAGATCAAAGTGCCAGCAGGACTGGTTCTCCTGAGGGGAGAATCTGTACCAGGCTTCTCTCTTACCTTTGGTGGTCTGCCTGCCATTTCTGGTGTTTCTTAGCCTGGAGAAGCAGTCTGTATTCATCTTCAGAGGGCATTCTCACTGTGTGCATGGTCTGAATTCAAATTTCCCTCCTTCGTAAGGATGTTAGTCATACTGGATTAAGGGGCTACTCTGTTCCAGTACGAGCATGTCTTAACTAATTACTAATTACTAATAGCAATTAACTAATTACTAATTATTAATTACTAATTGCTAATTAACTAATTTTCAACAACCCTATTTCCAAATAAGGTCACATTCTAAGGTACTGGAGGTTAGGGCCTCAAGATATTAATCTTGAAGGGATGCAATTCAATCCACAACAGCTGGCTTTCCCATCCTTCAAGATGCAGGAGCACATCACATCCCCAGATAAGCTCCTCTATCTTGTCCAAACCTTCTCCGCTACCAAACCCTGCTGGTCTCACTGATCACAACTGTCAGTCTTTGATGTTTTCTCATCCGTTTCTCTGTTCCACTAGGATTGGAAGTTTCACTAACAAGGGGTTGGGGGTATGTTTGTCCTGCTTTCCACTGGACCTCTTGGTGCCAAGCGCATTGAGTGCTGTCTACATGCTTTGCTGTGCTAAGTCATATTGGAACCTGAGGTGAAAAGAGAAATCAGTAGTGTTCATGTATTCAATTTTGGGTATTTTGTTCACTGAGATTTTGGCATTGATTTTGATTTTATAAATCCTGTATCAAAATATCATTTACCTTGGTGGCTGAGTCTTTTGGTGCCCCTTATATTTCATGCTACAGGCAAAAAATATCACCTCACCCTAGTAACATTGAAAAGGAACAGAAAATGAAGCAGGCTACTTTATCAGGAGAGGCGAGTGATTCTCTTTATTATGAAAAGCAGCAGAGTGACAAGATTCTCTGCAATAAAACTGGATAGAAATGGAATAAGGGAAACTGAGGCAAGAATTGGGTCCTGTACATACCACGTTCATGGAATGGATGAATTAATATTGTTAAAATCTCCATACTATCCAAAGCAATCTAGATTCAATGCAATCCCTATCAAAATACTAATAGTATTTTAACAGAACTAGAACAAAAAACTCATAAAATATATACTAAAGTACAAAAGACCCAGAAGAGCCAAAGCAATGTGAAGAAGAACAAAGCTGGAGGTATCACAATCCCAGATTTTAAAATATACTACAAAGCTATAGTAATCAAAACAGTATGGTACTGACACCAAAACAGACTCCTAGATCAATCAATGGAACAAAACAGAGAGAGAGCCCCAAAATAAACCCACAATTAATGATCAATTAATCTATGGTAAAGGAGGCAAAAATATACACTGGGGAAAAGATAATCTCTTCAATAAGTGGTGTTAGAAAACTAGACAGCTAGATGCAAAAGAAGGAAACTGGACCATTTTCTTACCCTATACACAAAAATAAACTCAAAATGGATTAAAGACCTAAAGGTGAAACCTAAAACCATAAAACTCCTACAAGAAAATGTGGCAGTAATCTCTTCCACATCAGCCTTAGCAACACTTTCCTAGACATGTCTCTTCAGGTAAGGGTAACAAAAGCAAGAATAAACCATTGTGGTGATACCAAAATAAAAAGCTTTTATACCGTGAAGGAAATCAACAACAAAACAAAAAGGAAACCTAATGAATGAGAAAAGGTATTTGCAAATGATACATCTGCTAAGAGGTTAATATCCAAAATATGTATATAAAAGACTTATACAACTCAACAACCAAAAAACAAATAATCCACTTAAAAAATGGGCAGAGGACCTGAATAAATATGTTTCCAAAGACATCCAGATGGCTGACACATGACGATATTCAATGTCACTAATCATCAGAGAAATACAACTCAAAACTACAATGAAATACCACCTGTCAGAATGGCTAGTATCAAAAAGACAAAAATAGCAAGTGTTGGCAAGGATGTGGAGAAAGGAGAACACTCCTGCAATGTTGGTGGAAAGGTAAACTGATGCAGCGGCTGTGGAAAACACTATGGAGATTCCTCAAAAAATTAAAAATAGAAATGTAATCCAGTAATTCCACTACTGGGTATTTATCAAAAGAAAATGAAAACATGAATTCAAAATGACATATGTACCCCTATGTTCACTGTAGTATTATTTACAATAGCCACATTATGGAAGCAATCCAAGTGTCCATCTACAGATGAATAAAGAAGATGTGGTGTTTTTTTATACACATATATGTATATATAGGTTATATAAGTATATATGCAATGGAATATTACACAGCCATAAAAAAGAACAAGCTCTTGCCATTTGTGACAACATGAGTAGACGTACAAGTTATTACGCTAAGTGAATTAAGTCAGGTATATAATGACAAATACCATATAATTTCACCATTATGTGAAATTTGAAAAAGAAAACAAATGATCAGAACAGAAACAAACAGTAAATACAAAGAACTGATGCTTGCCCGAGGGGAGGTGAGGGAAGGGAAAGGGGGGATGGGTAAAATGGGTGAAGGGGAGGTAAAGATACAGACTTCTAGTTATGGAATGAATAAGTGACTGAGATAAAAAGTAGAGCACAGGGAATACAGTCAATGATATGGTATAACATTATATAGTGACAGATGGTAGCAGCACTTGTGAGGATAGCCTAGTATGGACTTGTCGAACCACTATGCTGTACCCCTGAAACTAATGCAACATTGTATATCAACTGTACTTCAATTAAAAACAAAATTGGGTTCTGGAAACCTAAAGAGGATACATCAACCTTTTCCATCCCTATTCCTCATAACAAGGATTGCTTTGTCTCTGTCCTAGACAACCACCCTCTCCTCTTCCCCTATGGCCTCAAAGCTAATCCATGGAATGCAAACATCATTGCATTTCTGCCCAGCCTCAGCTCCAAAGGGTCATGCTGAAACCCAGGGCTCCTGGTGCTATGAGATCTTTTTTCTCTGTCTCCAACACATCCCGGGTAGGGCCAGGGCTTCTGAAACATAAATAACTGAGTGGCAGGGATTGCAGCAGAAACGTCTAAGGACTGTTCAGCTCCCAAGCAAGAGAGAGTTGACACATCTTCCCAGGCCCCGGCGCCTCATCTAGTAAGCATGCACTGCCAATTTCTCTGCAGGGCCTCTTGCATTCACTCAGTGTTCTTCCTGCCTCACCTCCAGCCTGCTTCTCTCCCCTCCTTGCCCCTCCCCTGCAGCCAGAATGAGACACAGCACCTTAGGGACAGGTTTATTCTTCCAGCTCCCCACAAGAGTCATTTCTGCGTTAAACATCTCTCCATAACCCTGTTTCTGGGTGATAAATTACCTGGAAAGGGGAAGAGTGAGGAATAATATCTCCCTGGTGCTGAAGTGAGGCTCCAATGCCAGTGATGCTGGTTGCTGGGAGGAGGGTGAGTCCCTGCTAAGTCATTGCTGGGGGAGTAAGCTCTGGCCAGCCTGATCACTTAATGTGGGACATGTTCACGTAGCAGCCTGGGACATTGGCACTGGTTCAAGGGCTGCATGTGAAGGCGCTCAGCAGGCCGTGGGTGGGGGCATTACCTTCAGTGTAGGAGCTCTTATAAAAGTATAGGACCAACTTGTCTCCTTTACCAGAACCAGCAATTTCTTTGTTTTCTTTTTTTAAAATGTTTATTAATTTTTGAGAGAGAGCAAGAAAGTGAGCATGAGTGGGGGGCAGGCAGAGAGAGGGAGACAGAATCTGAAGCAGGCTCCAGGTTCTGAGCTGTCAGCACAGAGCCGGACGTAGGACTTGAACTCACAAACTGCTAGATCATGACCTGAGCTGAAGTTGGACACTTAACTGACTGAGCCACCCAGGCGCCCCCAGAACCAGCAATTTCTTGAGCACTTAAGGGCCCACAGCTGCTTCCAGTGGGCCTGATGGTTAGTCTCTCTCACAGATGGGTCTTCTTAGATCAAAGTACCAGTCCTACTTGGAAGGAGTTGGGAATTTGAATTACTCTGTCTTTAAAGCCCATGCTGTGTGGTAGCTAAAGGGGAGAGGCGTCATGATGCCCTAGACCTCGAGCCACAGAACCACTTAAACCCTCTGAAAATCAGTTTTATTGATTCTCAAATGGTAACAGTGCCACATCCTCTGACTAAATTGTTGTGAGGGTTAAATGTGTGATATGCCCAAATTGCACATGACAGGAGCTCTGTGAATGCTACACGCACCTACCCACCACCGCCCAAACACACGCACACACACAGACACAGACAAAGACACACACACACACACACACACACACACACACACACGCACACACATACCCTTCCAAGGGAAACAATGGTGACAGTCACACCACAGGGACGTGGCCCAGCTGGAGCCTTCCACTCTCATGCCCAACCCAATTTCCCAGATGTCCAGGACCTTCTTGTTCCTTCTACTTCCTGTGCCCATGTGCATGGTCACTATGACACAAGACTTTGCAGGTGTATATACCCTACCTCTTTGTTTCTGGGCTGGGCCATTTTGGATGGTGCCTTTCAACGTTTATTTATTTTTGGGACAGAGAGAGACAGAGCATGAACGGGGGAGGGGCAGAGAGAGGGAGACACAGAATCGGAAACAGGCTCCAGGCTCCGAGCCATCAGCCCAGAGCCTGACGCGGGGCTCGAACTCCCGGACCGCGAGATCGTGACCTGGCTGAAGTCGGACGCTTAACCGACTGCGCCACCCAGGCGCCCCTTGGATGGTGCCTTTCAGAGGTGAAGTTTATACATCTCCAGTTAGGAACCACCCCGCCTTTGCTAGGCTTCCACCATATTTGAAGCAAACACATTCCCTGCCCAAAACAGAGGTGGGAGAGAAGTATTTAATTTTCTCTTTTTGTCTCCAGCCCCTATCAATGGATAGCCTTTTTTTTTTTTTTTAAGATTCTAGGCCCGAAGACATGAATAGACATTTTTCCGAAGAAGACATCCAGATGGCCAACAGACACATGAAAAGATGCTCCACACAACTCACCATCAGGGAAATACAAATCAAAACCACAATGAGATACCACCTCACACCTGTCAGAATGGCTAAAATTACAACACAAGAAACAACAGATGTTCACGAGGAGGTGGAGAAAGGGAAACCTTCTTACACTGTTGGTGAGAATGCGAACTGGTACAGCCACTCTGGAGAAGACTATGGAGGTTCCTCAAAAGGTTAAAAATATAATTACCCTATGACCCAGGAATTGCACTACTAGATATTTGCCCAAAGGATAAAAAATGCTGACTCCAAGGGGCACATGAGCCCCAATGTTTATAGCAGCATTACCAACAATTGCCAAACTATGGAAAGAGCCCAAATGTCTATCAACTGATGAATGGATAAAGAAGATGGGGTGTGTATATACATACATACATACATACATATAATGGAATATTACTCAGCCCTCAAAAAGAATGAAATCTTGCCATCTGCAACAATGTAGATGAAGCTAGAGAGTATTATGCTAAGTGAAACAAGTCAAAGAAAGATAAATACCATATAAATTTACTTAAATGTGGAATCTAAGAAGCAAAACAGATGAATATATGAGAAGAGAAAAGAGACAGGGAAGCAAACCATAAGAGACTCTTAACTATAGAGAGAAAAATTGAGGGTTGATGGAGGGAGGGGGTGGGGAGTTGGCTAAATGGGTGATGCGTACCAAGGAAGGTACTTGTTATGATGAGTACTGGGTGTTATATGTAAGGGATGAATCGCTAAATTCTACTCCTAAAACCAATATTACACTATATGTTAGCCAACTAGACTTTAAATAAAAATTTGAAACAACGCAAAACAAAAAAGATTCTAGGCCCCAATGGGTTCCTTCCATTGCCTGACTAGTCAAGGAAGAGAAGACTGAAAAAAAAAAGACTTGGAGACTCGTGGACTGCCCAGCCTCCTGGAGGAAGCTGACTTTGTCTTCAAGAGATCAAAGCACAAGACTCTAAAGGAGACGAATGGAAAGGAGCTCCAGAAACCCCTCCTGGGCCTGGGCCAAGAGCACCTCTGCCAGTGTCTGTGCAGCACAGGGAAGAGAGAAGCACAGAGTCAGAGTTTGGAAAGCACTTTGGGAGTCAGCCAGTCAGCCTTCTCATCCAATGGAGAAAGCTATTCGTTATTCACTCATTCGTTCAACAAGCAACTGTTACTTATCTAATCTCTGTGTGCAGATCTGGTGAGAGAAAAGAAAGTTCACCATGCCCCATGGACGATCTTCAAACACAAAGGAGACCATTTTGGTTCATCAACATTTTCAAAGATTTCCCCAGAGAGGAAGCTCCATGAACTCCAGGTTCATGTGTGGTTTGCTCCTTGCTGGATTTCTTGTGCCTAACTCATCGTTACCACTCAATATTTGATAACTGAATGAATGGATGATTGAATGAAATACCCTGATCGCAGAAGACAGCAAAGTCATACCTCCAGGGCTCTAGAAAGAAGTATAACCTGAGGACTGAGCAGCAAGAAAAATAAAAAGCAGAAAAAAAAAATTGGAAGTCACAATTGATGCAACTCATGCAAAAATGACACCTTGTATTGAAATAGATCCTTGTTCACTGTGTTAACATTAAGTGATGTTTTAGATTACTTATTAGAGAGTACACTATGTGCAGACCTCGTGGTTTTGCTCCAGGCACAATGCCACATGCCTCTGGTGGTACATTCAGTCTTGTTTGGGAGCCTGGCACTGGGTGACTTCCTGATCCCACTCCTGTATCCTGTTGCACAAATCCTCCATCCACCTTCCTTCCACCTCACTGGCACTGCATCCGTATCGGACCCCTCACTCGGATCTAGCCCACTGCAGGCCTAGGTTCTGCTCTCAGAATAAGCGTCCCAGGTGGCAGCAGGAGGTAGCACTCTTCCTGCCATTTTTGCTTTCAGAAAACTGTAGGTGAGGCTATTGAATAATTGGTTCTTTCTGGAGAAGGACTAATAATCTGTCTCTCTTGGAGCTATTACCAGGCTGGCCTGCCAAGCAGACAAGTGTTAAGAGGAGAATATGGGGCAGTGGCCAGGGTGGGGAGTAAGCTCCAAAAAATGGAGTCAAGACCTGCAGACAGGTCCCCTCCTGGCAGCAGACTATGAATCATGTCCTTCCTAGAGACACTCAAAATTCACAGCCCTCCTGCCCTCCTTCTGCAGCGGCTCCATGGGGCTGGCTCAGCTTTGTCTGGACCTGCAGGTTTTGATTCCCACTTAGCCCATGTATGGACATGCTGCCACCCACTGTGTAGAGCCTGTGGAAGGCCCTGGATGTCCCAGTCAATAAGACCACACCTGTGAATCAGCAGCTGTTGTTGAGCTTATTAGGAACCCAGCACAGGACTGGGGCCTGTGGGCGTGGCTCCTGCTCTCAGAAGCTCACAGCCAGAAAGGCCCACATCCCACCTCTGACGAGGCTGCCTCAGAATCACTTCTATGGTCCAAATCTCCCTGTTTGCTCAGGGCTACATGAAAGGTACAATCTTCAGTCCTTGTCAGTGCATAGTGCCCAGAGTTTGCTGAACACTTTTACGTTATCTCACTTAATCCTTAGAATCTTCCTGTGCATTTATTTCAGAAATAGAAACTTAAGTAAGAGATTCCTCCAAGTTCACCAATCTAGGTAGTGATGGGCATGCAATTCAAACCCAGACTTTCCTAAGACAAGTGCCCTTCCTCTTTCCTCTGTCCATGCCTGTGGAGGAGAGGCTAAGTCTGAGGTCATGAGAGGGCAGGGGCTGTTGGGCTGGAACTGAAAAGGAGGGTCAGCTGGGCAGAACATTGCAAAGGGGGGTCTAAGCAATCACATGACAGTCTGAGGACCCTAGAAGTCACTAAAAAGGGAGAAGAACCATCACCTGGGCCTGGGACATGTTTGTTCCTATTTCTTCCTGGAAGATAAAATTCCAGGATGGGCATAAAAGGCTCAGGTACCTTAGTAGTAATGACATAGAAGTTAATGAGGTAGTATTTTTTTGAATCTTTGAATATATGTGCAATGACCCTGACTGAGCTCCACTATACACAATATTGTACACAATACACAGGTTTCTGCCACTCTCTGAACATACAGTGTTCTTAAGAAACCTTTTAAGCCAAAATGACATAAAGCAAAAAGTATCCCCCACTTTCTGCACGTTCCCACTAGGCCACTTTGCTTTTACAAAAGACCTACATTAGTATAGCAATGGCTTTTTTTCCCCTAAAAATGGAAATCCTCTTTGGATTTCTTTTGGTTAGCAAAAGCAGGTACTGATGTAGGCCTTTCATCAAGGTGAAGTGGCCTAACAAAAACTTTTGGAAAGCAGGGGATACCTGCACTGGGTCCTTAGAAGCCTGTGAGTGGGAGTCTACCATGTGTCTTCTTTCTTCTCCACCAGGGAGGGGCCAAGCACCTTCCTTTGCTGTCCACTGTTATTAGAAAGGTGGGTGCCCTCAATACTCATCAACTATCCCTCTGACAAGGTAGGGGACTGACCAAGTGTCCCATTTGCCTCTAGAAATAATAGATGACCCAGAAGAAACAGTACTGGCTTTTTTCAGGTACACTCTTTTTATCCATGTCATGGATGAGATTCACATTTCCTGTCATTTAGACCCTTTTTATGTCCTTTTGTTCTATGCCTCAGGTCTCTGTTTTGGTTTGGTTTTCCTGGGCTGCTCACCATGGAAGTGCTGCCCTCTTGGTGACAAGGATGACAAGGAGCCCTATAGTGACCTGTTCACTGTGTGTCTGTGTGTGAGACAGAGAGATACCATGCCATTCCTATAGCCTCAAGCTGAGTCTGCAGAGCTTCCTCTGAGACCCTTGAAATCTCCCAGATGCTTTGCTATTAAGCTCATCAGATGGCCAAGGTTGACAGACAATCACACACATGGGCACACGCACAGAATCTGCACAAAGAATGCATGGTTATCCCAACAGAAGCAAGATTGGGTGTGGTGCTGGTTCTAAACTCCCAACAGTACTTCCTCTTCCCCAGCCTATCTCTCATGGAGAAGACCTGAATTCTGTTTCCTTGACAACCCGTCTCCCTCTCTCCCCATATTTTTTAATGCTGTGGTGATAAGGTGTATTTAAACCCAGCAGCCATGTTCCCATGGTGATAGAAGACCCCCAGTAAGTTGCCATGGGAACAAGAGACGGCTTTGAAAGAGGATAAAAGTAAGTCAGCTTTACAAGCGATGACAGCAAAGTTAGAAGCAGAGAGGCTGGAGAATATGGCTCAAGAAGGCATCAGGTCACGTGTAATCGTCCAGCCCTATTGTACCTGAGGCTGGTGGGAGGTCAATGTGGGGGGGCCAGGGGCGGGGCTGGGGGACAGGGAGGTGGGAGATTTGACTCTAAGCTTCCGGCTCTTTCACAAGAAGACTGAGCAAAGCAACCTGACTGTTGGAATTTAAAGACAAGCTCTCTTCATTTGCTCTTATTTGCTATTTACTCCTTTGTCTCTCTTCTTCTGAAAGGCTTTTTCTTTTTTTAATGTTTACTTATTTTTGAGACCGAGAGAGACAGAGCATGAACGGGGGAGGGTCAGAGAGAGAGGGAGACACAGAATCGGAAGCAGGCTCCAGACTCTGAGTGGTCAGCACAGAGCCCAACGCGGGGCTCGAACTCACGGACCTGGAGATCATGACCTGAGACGAAGTCAGACGCTTAACCGACTGGGCCACCCAAGAGCCCCCTGAAAGGCTTTTTAGGAAATAAAGGAACTGGGTGGGGCAGCTGAGATGTGAAGACCTGAACGATAAGGGCATTTGTTCTTAGCTGCTCCATGACCTGAAAGAAATAGAGCCCTTACAGCAAGCAGCGTTATCCCTACTGTTTTTCCCCCAACATTTTATTATCTGTATTTCCAAACATACAGCAAAGTTGAAAGAATTTTGCAATTAACACCTGTGTACCCACCAACCTAGATTGTGCCATTAACATTTTACTGTATTTGCTCTGCTACATATTTATCTGTCAGTTACTCTTTCCCTTGACTGATTTCACACTGTTAGTGGGTGAAGTAGGATTCAAACCATTCAGCTCCTTGCCAAAGCCTCTTTTCTTTCCATCCTCCATTTAGGGTGACCCACCACCCCAGTTTGCCAGGAAGTAAGAGGGCTCCCGAGACATGGGGCTTACGGTTTTCACATTAGTACAGCCCCCGGGAGGGGCTACCCTACCCCTTCCATGGTATGTTCTGAGAAATTTAAGGTGTGGTTAAGGCAGAAGGGGCCCCTGGAGAAAACACATGCAACAACTACCTGTATAAACAACTGTACAGACAGACAAAACCCAGTGCTGAACAGGGTACTGAGGGAGAGCTGCCACTTCTTACAACCACTTTGAAACACATTTGGAAGCATCTGCTAAAGCTAAACGTATGCATAACCTATGACTCAGTAACTCCAGTCTTAGATATCCAGAAGAAATGGGAGTATATGTTTGCAAAAAAAAAAAAAAAAAAAAAAAAAGAAAAAAGAAAACCACGTAAAAGAATGTTGAGAGTAGCTTTATCCATTTTAGCCCAATCTACAAACAACCCAACTATTCATCAATATAACTATTTATCATACATTCATATAATGGAGTACTATAGAAATCTACTGACATGCAACAACATGGATGAATCTTAAAAACATACTGTTCAATGAAAGAACCAGGCACAAAAGAGTACAGAATGGATGATTCCATTCAGGTGAAACTCTAGAACAGACAAATCTTGCCTACAGTGATAGATGTGAAAGATGGGGTTACGCCTGGGCAAGGAGGGGCTGGTGTGGACTGGCGGATGGGAGTGCTCGAGGGGTCCTGTAACATGATCTGGATGGGGGTTATGTGGGCGTATTCAGATGTAACCCTTCACTGAGCTGTATGGATAACATTAGTGTGTACCTGACTGTTATATCTCAATTTCAAAGTTTAAAATAAGGCAGACATCAGAACGCCGAAATCAAAAATAAAAATAAAAAGTATATGGAGAGATCAGAAGCTGATAGAGAAAGCTGTAGTCCGGTTGCCAGCAAGCCCAGAAGGAGCTGGAAAACACTGAGCTTGTTACCAAATTATTCTTTTACTCCGGAAATTTGATCCACAAGTCTGTCAGTACCAGGAATTTCACATCGCGTCACAAAGAGCCAGAGCAAGTAGTTTGCAATGGAAAGGTGCTGTAGTTTAAGAACAGAAAAATCATCTTTGGTTTTTAAACAGGAAGGGGCCAAAAGGTTATCTCTCCTGTCTGAACTGAGAGGTTATTTTGGAAACATCAACAACAACAACACAACAACTTAGAAATAACGCTTGGGACAGATTCCAGGAAATTAAAATCTGGAAACAAAGGTAAAGCTGTTTCTGTCTTTCCCCCCCCCTGAGGAGGAAATCTAGTCTGGGAAATTTCCATCCCCCTAGCAGGGGAGGGGCAAATGCTGCTGGGCACAGGTACAGATGGCCTCAGGTCTCCGTCTGAGTCACCTCCACCTCTGCCTGTCTGGAGCCAGCCCCAAGGGGATAGAAGGGTAAAAACCACATCTGTGCCTTCAATATATGCACAACAAGCTTTCCACGGATTTCCAGGTGCGCTAGAAAGTCAGAGACAGCCATGTGGAGGCTTGGCCATCGCACAGAGATTTCCTCCTCAGGTTTTCGCCTTAAAATGAAAGGGTGTGTCAACTCACTCTACCTTTGGTAGCTTCCAGGTCCCACAGCAGCCATCCTCTTCAAAGAAAGCCTCTCTTCTGCCACAGAGAGCTGGGGCGGACAAGGGCAGGAGGCAGGTTAGACACCTCCAGCCCCCCGTGGGCCTCTCCACCCAAGTTACCTGGGCTACATCCTTTCTTTCCGTCTGAATTAATTTTGCATTGCTGCATGATTCACATTTCCTGTCTGGGTTCCAAAGCCCATAACTAGAGGATCCCTCCAGAGAGGAACACCAATTGTTAATACCTTTAACATGCCTGCTTCTGATGGTGAGAGCAGGAAAAATATATATTTTCATATTACATCTATATCCATCTATATATTTTTAACATGTCATTGTGCCACTTTGTACAGAATTGTCATTTTAAGTGGTGGTTTGGCCTCACTCCAGGGCTTGATGCATCAGGGTCAGGCGGTCTCAAAGGCAGCTGTAATTTTTATGCTGAGCTCCCAGAACCCAATGGGCTAGCTTGGGGAAATTTTACCACATTGCAGAGAGCTGGGGTGAGTGGCTCTCAGTTGAAAGGGCACAGCTTTAAAAGACAAGAAAAGTCTTGTCCTTTCTCCTTCTCTTTTTTCTCTGGTAATGAAGAATAACCCCCTACTTGCACTGATGGATTATTACACGAGATAATCAAGAAACACTTGTGAAACACCCCCAGCCAAAGATCCTGGGGTCCAGGATCCAGACACTATCTGGAGTCAGAAGGCAAATGGAAACATAGCCTCTGAGCATGTGTGTACCTCAAAGTGACTTAGAACTGAAACCAAGGGCTGTTTGTGGGCCCCGGGACCCTTCGGGGGTCTTGGCCCACACCCAGGTGACTACCTGCCACTCCTGTCACTAAGAAGGATGCTCCCTGAGTCAGGAGTCTTCCAACGTCTCCAGCTTCCTTTTGGGGCCCAAGGGCATATCTACAAAAGCAATGAAGAGTGTAGCTAATGGATTACCCAGACCACAGAACACCTGGCCTTCAAACTAGGCACTCAAGAAAGCAGAACTGGGCTTTAAATTCTTCTGTAGATGGGCACCTGCAGAGCCACTCTCCTCTCCTCTGCAGGAAACTTGGGGACCAGAATCCAGCTCCAGCTTTTCCAGGCTTCCGTCTCAGTCCTCTCTCCAGGCAGGCCTGGCCCCCCAACTCCAGGGCAACTGTTCCTGGCCCCTGAGATCCTCTCCTAAGGCAGAGCTCCCCTCCCTCCAACTGGCTATTTAGAGCCAGGGAAAGAAATGAAGAAAAAAAAATTCTTATTAAATATGTGTATTTCTGCTATTCCTTTTGGTGTCATAATCCCTAACGAACCACAGCTGCAAGAAGACCAACTGAGCAAATGACGGAAGGATATAAATATCTAGAATTACTGTATCTCAAATTCAGTTTTCCTGTTGCAGCCCCAAAGAGCCAGATTTAATTTTTAAAAGAGACTTCAGAGAGGAAACCCAGGCCCCTGGCAAGGCCCTTAGATGCACAATAAACAAAATAAGGCCTTAGGTTCACAGTTAGCAGCATTGCCCTATTGGTGGAGATGAATGCTTACATGTGCATGTATATGTCTTTGTGCACTTGAACGTCTGCGTGCATGTGTGCAGGTGCTTGGACATGTGTGTCAGCAATCAGTAAGAAGAAGGCTGGAGAGCTGTGAGGCTGAGTTTCAACAAACAAAATTTCTGACTTCCACATCCCTGACATAGGACATTTATTTACATGAGAAAGCGGGAAGGGAAATTAAACAATGATTTTCAAATCCCTCAAGAGCTATTATGCAGCAAATGTCATCCAGCTGTTCTCCACCCTGTTCCAGTTTCCCATCTGCTGCCTGTTTTAGGTGGACTTACAGGACAGGACCACTCACCATCTTCTGGTTGGCAAAGTCCTGGGTAGTTTGGCACGTGGCTTCTATACAGACTGCCCCCTTGGAGATGGAGTTGGCAGGACCTAGCCTTTCCAAGTGGACTGGAATCTGAGTCTATACCATCTGGGTGGTAGGCTCTACACAGCGGGTGACTAGACTTAAGGCCAATATGAGTAGAGCACTGGCTCTCTCAGGGCACAGGGCCACGCTGCTCATGCCAGACACCAGAAGCACTCTCTGGATCCCCTGAGAGCAGTTAAGAAAAGATCAAGACTGGTGACTTGGAAGAGTTCCCAGTAGGCATCTGGCCTCAAGCCATGGAAACCAAATCAAAACTCGAGGCTAGAATAATATGGTGCATGTGTATGCAATTCATTCATCCATTCAACAGATATTTACAGACCCCTGTTAGGAGCAAGATATCTATTCCAACTTTCTGGCCTGAGCTATATTGTTGCCTATGTTAGTTTCCTCCATAGTCCCCATAATACAGGGTAGCACAGCCTTAAAAGGTGTGAGTAATTTCCCCTTCTGTTCAATGGATATGAAAGAATTCCACTACTGCCATTTCTCAGCTCCTAGGACAGACCTCCCCACTCTCAAGCTTGCCTTCTGTTTTATTGGGCCAACTGGTTTTCAAGAAAAGGCCTTGCCTCCAGTGAGCCAGGTGCTGAGGGGCTTCAAACTTGGTGGATGTGGCTCAGCAGATGGATGGGTTTGGGCACCTGTCTCTCATTTTCCTTGTTTCCAGTGATGCGCACCTGGAAAGCAACTATTCCGAATTCTGGTATCACAGCTGGAGGCTCAAATGATCTGGAGACTCGGGAACCAAGAGAGATGCTGTATATTAATTTTCCCAAAGATCTCTCTGCCATGCCTTTTATCCTACTTCCTATTAGTCGTCTTGTGGGCATACCATGTAAAATCTCACAATGCCTCTTCTCTACCTCTGCACTCTGTATGTTGACTATACATCTCAGAGATAGATTGGGGTCTGCTCTTGATCTACTTTCATTATTGCTCTCTCCTCATTTGATTACAGGTATTTGTTAATCTGACTTGTTCTCTTATGAGCTCCTTGAGGGCCGCTTTGTTCATTCTTGAGGTCTAGCACGGTGCTTTTCATGTAAAAGGAGCTCAATACGTATTCGACAAATGAGTAAAGAAACAAATATATTACAAAAAGGGATACAAATCACACCCTCACAGTGGTTTTGTTTCCAAGAAGTTGAGAGGCCAGATCTGCAAACAAATAAGATGCCACCCTTCCATTCTCCTGGAATCAATGAGAATAACTTTCATTTTGCATTCTGAGTCTTTCTAAGCGAGGAGGGAAGGCAGATACATTTGAGCTTTATTTGCAAAGATCTTTAAGCCCTTCTTCTGTAAACCAACGCAAATAGGATACTTTTATCTAAGGAACAGAAAGGCCAATTCAGTGTCTGTCAACGGACTCACCTTTTCCACACCACCATGGGTACAAGTAACAGAGATCTGCCAATGTTACTTAAGTCACGGTCTCTGGACATGATCACACACCCTACTCAGTGATCATGAATCCAACTCAACCCATCCCAACCCATATGGTGAGGCACTCAGATTGGGTTTCTGAACTCCTGTATTTCTATTCTTGTTTGGCTTCTCTACCAAGGCTGTCAAGACCATGCAGTCCCTTAAAGACCCCTACAGCATGGCATATGTGATATCCAACGTGCCTGAAAGGTTGTCAAATCCCCTGTATTTGCTTCTGTCACCTACTCACTATCCATTTCTTGTATTCTCCACTCACATTTCTCAGCTCTGTCTCTGATGATGATAATACTTATCAAAAATGCACTTAGGGCTTACTATGTGCCAGACACTGTGTTAGGAGCTTCACACGCATTATCGAACATCTCTCTCACCAGAGCTTTAAGAGTTGGGGCGGTTATGATTCCCATTCTGTGCATGAAGGCAAAGAAACAGAGGCAGGTTAAACAACTCAATCAAGTCACATAGCTGTGGGTCTAAGACTTAGAGTTCAGAGTCAAGTCCTCCTGACTCTAGAGGTCATTCTCCTCACAACACTGTTCTCCAACAATCTGCTTTGATCTTGGAGCACCCTGTTCTAGCTCTCAGAATTCCACTCCGTTATCACCTAGTAAGAGTCTCCATCACTGCTTCTCTAGCACTAGCCCTCTACCAATTCGACAGTGCCCAGCACAGCTGTGTGCTCAGGCTAGCTCATCTCTGCATCTCTCGAGACATGGCGAGTAACAGCAGCAGGCAAATAGAAGATGCCACAAGTAACTTGCTCGCCTCATCGATCAGTGGCATTCTGGTCCTAGTTGGGAGGTCACTACTGTGTATCCTAAAGGGTGGCTCTTGTTCTTCTGCTCCTCTGCCTTTTGCTTGGAAGGCTGTCATCGACCCACCCAGTGCCTTGCCCCCACCTGCCACTGCACAGGCAATGATGCTTCACCCATTCTCCTCTCTGCCTAAGCTATGTAAATCCACCGGGAGAGAATCTGGGAGAGTCGTCCAAGTGGTTCCCCTTTGTGGGGCATTTCAAGGGTCAGCCCATATTGAAGCCCCTTTGACTGATTTAGTTCCAGCAATTGCTCCTATAAAGGAAATGAAGGATTCTGCAAAGCACTTTCTTTTTCAGAGTAAATGTGGTGGCCAGGTTAGGCAGAATTTACCTCTCCAGCACCACCTCCTCTTAACAGTAAAGAACCTCTCAAGAACTCAGAATTCAGGAAACAGTCGCCCTCAGTAGCGGGCGTGGCTGGCTGCACTTCCTTAGCATCATCTGACAGGCACTTCTACCCTGGAGGCAGCCTCAGCCTCTGCTGTCCTGTAGCACTGTTTTCCACTAATATGCTCATATTTCATCTGCTTTAGCATTTTGCTTTCCCAGGCCTCTTAATCCCTCATAATTGAATATATTTTATGCTGATGAGCAATGGTGTTAATCATGCCTCTGGGCCATGCCTAAAGGGACATTTTATTTCATTCTTTCTTGGGCTTTATGCCAACTTGCATTTTTTTCCACCTCTAGGGAATAGACTCTCTCCATGAGAATGAAGTGTGAGCTAGAGGTGAGGAAGGACTTCCCGACTAACAGACTTTTGAGACTCTGGAACTAAGTGCCGATGAGAATTACCTGTAAGAGATAGTTTTAAGAACAGAGATACTCTTTTCCTTTCATTGGCATCCAACCAGCTGAACACTTCACCCGGGAGCCATGGGGATGAACCAAATGATGCATAGATTCTTCTCCAAGGCTGGGAGTGTGAGCTCTCCCATCACAGTCAGTTTTGGTATGTAGTCAAGGGGGAGACAGAACAAGAGGGGTAGTACCGAAGATTTACAACCCAATTGCAATTCGTAAGAAATACAAAGTCAGCTGGGAGCCCCCCATAGATGAAGGATGGGGATGATTCCCTGTGAAGCTTCCATTGATCCCGCCTCTCTAAAGGCTTTCCTGGTAGCCCCCTTGAACTGCCACGAGCATTGTTTTCCTCAACTTCAAAGCTGGGATTTTGTTAAATTAAAAATGCATAAAGCCACAACCTTGTTTTCTTTCAATTTTAGTGCTCACAGAACTAGAAAGGATTGATATGCCAGTAATAGCAGACAAGAGGGAAAAGAATTTATGACCCCAGAAGTGCTGAGGCAAAGCAATAGAAAGAAGCATTTAAGTCTTTCTATTAAAGTAACTCATATTAAAAAGTAATAGAAGCTGGGGTGGCAGAGGCCTTACTTATTTCATCAGTGATGCCAACAGTCAGCAATTTGTCATGGCTGGAGAACAGGAAACAACCGTCTACCCCACGAATGAGCCAATGCTCAGTGCTGCCTGTCAACAAAAAGCCGATCATCATCTGGGAACACCGGGACAGACAGTTTAAAGACTCACATTTAAGAGAGGTGGAGAGACAGCAGCATTTCTGTTTGGGGCTGCAGAATAGGTAGAATCTAGATTTCCACCTTAGTCCATTTGGCTGCTATAAAAGAGTACCAAAGATTGGGTGGCTTAGACAAGAAACACTTAGTTCTCGTAGTTCTGGATGCTGCAGTCTAAGATCATGGTGCTGGCAGATTCAGTTCTGGATGAGGGCGCTCTTCCTGGCTTGTAGATGGTCACCTTCTCACTGTGTCCTCACAGGGAAGAAAGGACTAGTTAGCTTTCTTGAGTCTCTTCTTCTAAGGGTACTAATCCCGTTAGAGACGCTCCACCCTCATGACGTAATCACCTGCCAAAGTCCCCATTTCCAAACACCATCACATTGGGGATTAGGTTTCAACACAGAAATTTGGGGGTGGGGGGTAGACAAAAACATGCAGTCCATAACAATTTCATTGTCTATGAAATTCCAAAGTTTAAAATTAGCCAAGACGACAATATTTCAACAGTTAATTTTAGAAAGTTGGGGTTTGTTTCTTCCCAAGTGATATAGCTCCTGGAAAGCTTGAACCAGTGATCACAGGCTTAACTTTCTGAGTCCTCACATCCTTATTTACCAAGGATATGGAGGAATCAGGGTGAACACACTGATGGTTTCTCAGCTCCTCCCCCGACAGAGAGAGAATGGAGCACAAATAGGCACACATTTCCCTTAGCTTTAATTTAAACAAAACAAAAAGCAACAAAAACGTTCTTCATTAGATAAATGTGTCTCTTTAGCATTACCTCATTTTTCCTTTACACAGAGATGAGTTCCTCAACTCTCTGTGTATAATTACTGACCGTAGGTCTGCTCCATCCACTTACTATCTGGATCCCTACTGCTAAGTATCAATTCTGATTGAGCAGTTCTTCCCCAGGCCACCAGTCGCTTCCAGGAACAAAGTTCTAAGGCCTTTCAGCATCATTCAGTGCTATAGACACTACCTTTGCTTTTTGAAATTCTTCTCTTCACTGACCTCAGAACCAATATCCTGGTTGTCCTTCACACTCTGACCAATGCCCCTCCTCCTCCTCACCCCTAAATGTGAGAGTTCGTCAAGGTTTGGACCTCAGCGCTTAGCTCTTCCATCTCTACCTGCACTCTCTTCTTCACAAATGTCCACATTCAGTTTCAGTAATTGTTCCCAATGGAATGTCTATCAAGCCACACTGAACTAATTGAGTGTCTGGGTAAACGGTTTATTATTTTGTAGTATGCCATTCTCCACTCCCACCCCCATCTCCAGTCAACTTGTAATACCAGCTGGTGGCCTGCCTACATTAACCTCTAAGTTCTCTTCCGTTTCCTGGTCTCCTGCCTACCCAGCCCAAACCCATCACTATCCATCACCCCTACTGCCAGACATACACAAATGCAGGCACATACTCCTACATGTGATGATGCATCCACATTCTGAAGTACTAGGGCTTGGCTCTGTCTTATAGGATCAGGAGAAGGAGAACAGGAGCAGACCACAAACAATGAAGGGTGAATTAGAAAATAAAGAAATGGAAAGGCCACCAAGCAATAAACAAAGTCCCAGAATATTTTCTTATGATTCAGTGACCACCAAAGAGTGTGAAGGAGAAAAAAACATCCTACTGACCCTTGGGACCTCCAAACTGCTGTCCAGGCTCTTGGAAGAAGATACAAGGAGCATGGATCTGGCTGAGGGATATTCTCAGATTACCCAAAATATACCATTTAAACTCACAATGGGACCCTTTATTTCCACCATATTTTGTAGACTGTTCCCCCCCACTTAGAAGTTTCGGTTACAAAAATGAAACTTGGGTCTTGGTTCCTAGAGAAGGATGGGAGTTGAAGCGTTCAGAATAATAATAAAGTCAAGAGGGGCAAGATTAATTCACAAACCTCAAGTGTTTTTTGTGGCCCAGTGCCTGATCAGGACATCAGGGGTCCCCCTTGGGTTATGATATGTATGTATATTTCTTTAACTTGCATCTAGGGATGAACATGACCTCCTACTGCCTCATTTCCTATCATTTATTGATGACTTCAGTACCTCAGTACCTCTCTAATACTGTGACTATGACTAATGCTACTACTATTATTCTTGGGGACTTCAGTATCCATGTTGATGATTCCTCTACTACTCTGGCCTCTCAGTCCCTTAACCTCCTTACTCTAATAATAATGTCCTACCCACACAGCCACACCAAGATCTTAGCATCAACAAAAACTGCACCACCTTTGAAATCTCAGCTTCAAACATTACACTTGCTGATCACAATCTCTTCTTTCCAACACACTCTAGTACTCCCATTCCAGAATTTTTATGACCTTGTTGGGATCACTAATTCATGGACCACACCACTGTTTTTTTGTTTTTTTTTTTTTTTTACTCTGCATTATTCCCCTCATATCTTCACCAAGGTAATGTCAATTAGGAGTAAGAGGATATTTAAGTATTTGAATTTTTAAGGCTAGGTGGCCACTGGATGTAGGGAGTGAAGGAAAAGAAGACCCTTGGTAGCTAGCTTGAGTGACTACTCTCAACAACTTAAGTAGGGAATGCATGTTAAGGAAGAAGGGAAGAAATGATGAGTTCAGGTTTGGATGAGTTGAATCAAAGTTGTGTGATTGACTTCTAGCAGGAAGCGGCTGTACATGAGAGAGAAGATGGAGACTGGGAAATCATCAAGGTACAGGCCTTCACTGTCTTTCAGTTATATGACAGTAGCCTCGTAATTCATCTCCCTGCCTCCAGACATGCCCCTTGCAATCTACCTTACATTTTAAAACACAAAATTCATCCTGTCACTGACCTACTTAAGACACTTTACCACTTCCTATTGCTTTCAAATTAAAGGCTGAGATATACTGGGACTTTTAAGATCCAGCCTCTGGTACATAGCCAAGTCTAATCTTCCAGCCATTCCCCATTTGCTTCCAGTTCACTAAATATGAAATACCCTTTCCTGAATTTTCAGTCCAGCAAACTCCTATTCATTCTTTAAAACTCAACTCAAATTCCAACCTCATTAGCAAGGCAAAATCCTTGTTTCTGCCTCTGTGCTCCCACTGTTAGTTGTCCTTATATCTTGTAGCACTTGCCACACACTGGTTATATAATGTGTGCAAACTCATTCTGTGAGACAATGAACTCTGTGGAAAGTGATTTTGCTTTATTTCTCACCATTTCCCCTGAGGTCCAGCTGAGTGTCTAGCACATTGTACATAGATTCACCACTTGTGCTGCTTGTCTCAATGAGTGAGCCCTAGCTGGCACTTTGGGCCTTGACTCCAGGGTTCTCTCCCCATGGTTTCTTTGCTAGTGAAATAGCAAATCAAAAGTTGGTGATAAAACAATCCCTAAGGATTCTGGGGAAAAGGAGAGGAGAAAATTCTACATTCTTTCTTTTCTTCTAACTCCTCTTTCTTCTCCTCTCTTAATTTCTTACGTGCAAACAAAATGGTAGCTTAGATCAGACCCCTAAGAATCTCTACTATTTCTACCGCACAACCATAGATAATAAGATGGAACAAATTCCTCTAGGACCAGAGATGTTTCTCCGGACTTCTTTGGAATTTCAAGCAACTCAAGAGAACACCTGCTATTATTCTCTATAGCCTCTCAGGATACAAATAAGTGTGTGGGAATGACTGAGACTTCTGACTTTGGGGATTTCACCTCATAGTGTAATTTACCTGTGCTTTGAAAGAGTATTTTGTGTTAAAGGACAGAAAGGTTACTATAGTAGCAGTCTGGAGCCTGCTCCTGTATAACCTGGGGCAAAGTGTTTGCTGTCACCAGGACTGTTTCTCATTTGTAAATATAGAAGTTTGGACTAAATAACCTCTAACACTTATTTCAAATTCAAAAGCCTGTGAGGACTCCAAGTTCCAGTAGGTTAATAGCAATTTCTTAAATCCAAATAAATTCATACATCCTCAGGAAAAAAAAAATCAACTCAAGAGTAAATAAAACCACTCATAACCCAAGACTATAGCACAAGGAGCCAAGAATAGTACGAAATCAAAATTGTGCACAAGTCAAGAAATAAACCTAACCAGCCGAGTTATCTGGAGGATGCATGCCAAAGAGGAGACAGAATGGTGGATTGGGAAGGGAGGGGGGCACAAGGATCAGGAAGAGAAAGAAGCATCCAGAGTGTGGAAATTATGAGCATCTGTCAGAAACTTGGTGGATGTGAGCGCTGGCCACTGGGGAATCAATTGGAAAAGACTTGGCGGTGCAAGGGGTCAAAGGTGGCAGGCTTGAGTTGGGGCTACTTTTGAGGGAGAGAAACACGACTATAAAGGAGCATCATTTTGAGACTTAGTGGCGAAAGGAAAGAAGAGGAGGTGGAAATTAATGGTCCCCCAAAACAGAATCACCAACTCAGAAGGCACTCCAAGCCCTCTCCTGTCTCAGGCTCCGTGCAGTCAAGAAGTTGCATTTCATATCTCAACAAGAGGGTAATTCTTAAACAGAATTCTGGTAACCCTCCTCCATCCCTGTCTACATATAACTGTTACTTCTAGGCTAGGAAAATAAGTATTTTAAACAAACAGAAAGTGACTGAGACTATTTACACAAAGTTACTGTAAAAGGTCAAAATTTTTTAATTATTTCAGTTGGTGAAAATTCTCCCCCAAATTCAACCATGAAGCCGAACAAAACCGTACCACAACACCTCAACCTGGATTAAATATCCTTAAACAGACATTTTCCCATATGAAAACAATTGAAACTAAATATTCAAAAACTGAAAACAGAAAGCATAAAAAATATAAATATGTGAAATAGGAGTTTACCAAACTTAGGAAATAGATGGAAAAGGCAAAATCATGTTAGAAATGAAAACTAAATTACAAAGTACCCAAGGGAGAATATATTTAACCAAAAATACAATAAGAGACATTAAGGAAAGACAGTCATGAAAATAAAAATGACACAAAGAAGGTATTTAAAAAACAAATCAGATAAAATGTGATTAATATTGAAGATAAAAAAGATAATACAACATACATAATTGGAGTCTCTGAAGAAGAAAAAAATAAAAAAAATAATATTTAAACCCATCATCCAAGAAAACTTTGCAGAAATGAAAGACAACCAGAAACTGCATATTGAAATGCCCCACCATGTACCTGGGACAACTGACTGGAACGCTTTCATCTAAGACCCATCTTGATCAAACTTACAACTTTCCCCTAGCCTTGATATTTGAAGCAAAGACTCAAGGTGAGCCTTTTCAACTTCTGCCAACAATGGAATAGTATTTTCAAGAAACTCAGGAGAAGAGTGTGAACAAAAGATTTTATATCTAATCAAGCTGTCCATCAAATAGCAGGGTTAGAAGAAAGAGTTGTAAACATGCAAGAATGGTGGTTAATCTGTAGTCAGAAACCTTTTCTGAGCAATTTTAGCAGTCGAACTTCATGTAACCAGATGTCTACAAAACATAAAAAGGGGTGCCTGGGTGGCTTAGTTGCTTAAGCATCCAACTTTGGCTCAGGTCATGATCGCATGGTTTGTGTGTTCGAGCCCCGTGTTGGGCTCTGTGCCGACAGCTTAGAGTCTGGAGACTGCTTCGGATTCTGTGTCTCCCTTTCTCTCTGCTCTTCCCTTGCTTGCACTCTGTCTAAATAAAAATGTTAAAAATATATATATAAATAAATAAATAACATAAAAAAAAGGAGTCAGAGCAAGTACCAAATGTGTTTAATTGTTGCTCTAAGACTAAGACCAATATGGGTCAAGGGTGGAAAACCATAATGTAAATGCTAAACATTGTATAAAAGTAAATACAACATGAAGTTGAGTGGGAAGTGAGAGAGAAACAAGAAAGTAAAATAAACTCATTGTCACATAGGTAGTAGGGAGGAGTCAAAGGTTACATTTAAACTTAACAACCAAAGTGAGTGAATGAATGAATGAATGTATGAACAAACAAATAAACTTGACAGCAAAATAGTAAATGCCTAAATAGGGAAAAAAGGGGGACTGTGGGTGTCATAAAAAGTATAAAGTACTGGAACAACCATATACTCTCTTAAATTCTGAAAGAGAGAAAGAAAAGAAAAGAAAAGAAAAGAAAAGAAAAGAAAAGAAAAGAAAAGAAAAGAAAAGAAAAGAAAAGAAAAGAAAAGAAAAGAAAAGAGAAGAAAGAGAAAAGAACAGACAATAGAAAAGAGCACTGGAGGAGTACCTGGGTGGCTCAGAAGGGTGAGTGGCCAACTTTGGCTCAGGTCATGATCTCGCAGTTTGTGAGTTTGAGCCTTCACATCAGGCTTGCTGCTGTCAGCCTGAGAGCACAGAGCCCACTTGGGATCTTCTGTCCCCCTCTCTCTGCCCCTCCCCTGCTTTCACTCTCCCAAAAATAAATAAATATTTAAAAAAGAGCACAGAAAATACAACAATGCTTACAATATATATAACATGAAGATATGACAACTTGGTACTAAACATATTAGTCACATTAATAAATGTAAATATACCTAATTTATTAAAATAAGTACTTTTTCTTTTTTTAAATGTTTCTTTATTTTGAGAGGGAAAATGAGAGCACAAGTGGGGAAGGGGCAGAGAGACAGGGAAAGAGAATCCCAAGCAGGAGCCACAAAACATGGGATCATAACCTGAGTCAAAATCAAGAGTCAAAGCTCAACAAACTGAGGCACCCAGATGCCCGAAAATAAGGAAATTTTCAAGCTGGCTCAAAGAGCAAAACCCAATTCTAGGGTGAATACAAAAGACACATCTAAAATGAAGTGAATACAAAAGACATGTCAAAAAATGAAGGGATTCTAAAAATAAACTGACGGGCAAGTTATTTCAGGCAAATGGAAACAATAAGAAAGGTTATGATTCCAAAATCAGACAAAATAAAATTCAGACTGGTGGTCTGGAGTATAGAGGGCAGAGATAGCACGAGTACATATAGAGGTTTATTGTATTATAAAGCTACTGTCTGAAATCAACGAAAAAAGGTGGACTTTTTAACAAATGGAATTAGAACTGAATTAACTTTGAAAAAAATAAAATTGGCTTCTTTCTTCATATCATTAGCAGAATAAAATTCCAAATGCACAGAAGACCTTAATGTAAAAGATGGAACCACGCAACTACGAGATATGGGGAGAGGCTTTTAACTATACAGATCCAGCAATAATAAAAAAGTAAACTAATGAATTAAATTTAAAAATATTTTTCTCATATGGCCAATAAAGAAAAAAAAAACACTCCATAAGTGAAGTTTAAAGACAAGTAATAAGCTGGGAGACAAAAAATACAACATGTGTAACAGATAAAAAGCAGATATCCCTGATATGCTAATGTTGAGAATATTTTAAAACCTGACAGAAAAAATATAAATAGCTATAAATAGTTCACCAAAAAAATATACAATGTCCCTCAAAGATAATACAAGATGTTCAATTTCACTCATAATAAAGAAATACAAATTTAAACTAGGCTATTTTCTCACCTAAGAAATCAGCAAAAATTTCAAAAGCTTGACAGCCACTCTGTTGCTGGAGAAGTAGGGGAAAAGTTACTCTCATACACTGATGGTGAAAATGAAAGACATCACTCCTATGAAGTGAATAGGACAGTATCAAATACAGCTAGCAACACATTTGCCCTTTGACTCACAGCCTCATTTTCAAAGTTTACCTTGAAAATACCCCTTCAACAATTACAAAATGAAATCATGAGGTTTTTCTTTGTTGCATTATTTGCAATAAAAAATCATTGGAAATGATCTAAATACTCATCCACAAAAGTTTGATTAAATAATTGATAATACAGGGGCGCCTGGGTGGCTTGGTCCGTTAAGCGTCCGACTTCGGCTCAGGTCATGATCTCACGGTCTGTGAGTTCGAGCCCCGCGTTGGGCTCTGTGCTGACCGCTCAGAGCCTGGAGCCTGTTTCAGATTCTGTGTCTCCCTCTCTCTCTGCCCCTCCCCTGTTCATGCTCTGTCTCTCTCTGTCTCAAAAATAAATAAACGTTTAAAAAAAATTTTTTAAAAAACTGATAATACAACCACATGATGGAGGACTATACAGTGATAAGAGGGAGGAGGATGTCCATGAACAGATATTGAATGACTGATGTATTGGAAACTCACTAAAATAGCAAGATGCACAACACTTTTATAATACACTGGCTTTTGTGTAAGAAATAAGGCAAGGTAAGAAAAAATATGTGTGTGTGTGTGTGTGTGTATTTGTTTATTTATACCAAACAAAGGAAGATGAGCCAGAAAATAATGAAATTGGTTACACTTCATGGGGTGAGTTGGCATAAAGTAAAAAGTATTAGGAAAGGGAGAGAGAATTCTGTGAATACATTTTACATTTTTTTTTAATTTTTTTTTTTTACATTTTATTTATTTTTGAGAAACAGAGTGAGACAAAGTGTGAGTGGGGGAGGGGCAGAGAGAGGAGGAGACAGAATCTGAAGCAGGCTCCAGGCTCTTGAGCAAGCAGTCAGCACAGAGCCTGATGCGGAGCTTGAACCCACAAACTGTGAGATCATGACCTGAGCCGAAGTAGGACGCTCAACCGACTGAGCCACCCAGGCACCCCACATTTTACATTTTTAAAAAAAATATGTTAAATCACCAAACTAACAATTTACATATTCAAAACATAAGCTAAGTCAACAAGGTATCTACCACTGAATACCAAAAAACAACAAACAAAAACAACAAAGAGCCCTAATTGTATATCAAAGTGACAATACAACCATGTAGAAAAAAAACAAAGAAGTAATTCAACTAACTTTTGAACACAGTACTTTGGCTGAACACCCTCAATGGAATACATTCTAAGGATAAAAGGATCTGCAAAAAATCTTGAACTTTAATTTGTTGGTTTTGGTGGTGTTATGTTGAATTCTGATACAATTTTGTTTGTATTGGAGGAGGCAAATCCTACCTGCCAGAGTTCAGTGGAATTGGAATTCAGTATAACAATATAAATTTGTGATTATGTATAAAATATATATATTTTTTTATCCTACATCTGCTCACCGAAATGGCCCAGAAAAACAAGGACATTTTAGTTTCAGTATTGTCAGTTGAATTGTGTTCCCGACAAAGCTATGTTAAAGTCCTAACCCTAATACTTGTGCATGTGACCTAATTTGGAAATGGGGCCTTTGCAGAAATAATCAAGTTAGATGAGATCACACTGGATTAGCATGAGTCCTAAATCCAATGACTAGTGTCCTTTTGAGAAGATAGCCACGTGAAAATACACGGAGGAAAAACTATCAGGTGAAGGCAGAGGCACATATTGAAGTGAGGTGGCTACAACAAGCCAAGGAATACCCAAATGATTGCTGCCAACTAGCAGGAGCTAGGAAGAGGCAGGGAAGGATTCCTCCTTAGAGCCTCCGCCTACACTGATCTCAGACTTCTAGCCTCCAAAACAATGAAACAATAAACTTCCGTTGTTTTAGGCCACCCAACTTGTGGCACTTTGCTATAGCAGCCTTAGGAAACTAATGCATGCAGCCACCAAATCTTGGTTTCTAAATACCACTTGACACAAAAAGGACAGGAGCTCCTGGAAGAAATACTTGATCAAAAGGTCTGCGGCATCTTATTGCGCCAGAAAGGATCTGGCACAAGGATGTACCCAACCAACACTGATGGGAGTATGATAAAAAGAACCAGTTTAAAGAAATTCTAATAAGCCAAATTTGGACTAATTTGAGTATTAAAAAGAATAAGGAAAAGTGATTGTGTAGAATGATTAGAGGAATTAACTAGAAAGAGACATTAACTAGAAAGGGAAAACTTTCTGTGGTGATCGAAATGTTCTTTATCTTAATACAGGAATGAGTTACAGGAGTGTATATGCTTGTCAAAATTCATCTAACTGTATATTTAAGACCTGTACATTGCACTGTATGCAAATTATACATCAATTTTAAAAATTAATGATAATAATAGATTATAACATATTGAGCTTAAAATTTCTTAATATCTGTGTCCAAAATGATATTGAAAACAGAAGTTTGGGGAAGGAAAGCTCTTTTATACAAAAGGATGCCAGCTAGCAAATGTAGAATTTCAACCACCAATGTAATAATTGCTTCATGCAAAGATAATCAATGGATGCTAAAATATAAAGTGAATGATTTTAGAGATCAGAATAATCAAATAGTCTCAAAGTATCACCCCACAGGTAAGGGGAAAGGTGCCTTTGCAATGAAGAAATCTGGCAGACACCAACTTAACCAAGAGATCAACCCTAATGGTGATAATGGGACAAAATGATTTCATGCATCTTCTGACATGCTCTGATCAGGATGCAGACGACCTATGTACTATGTCAGCCCCAAACTGCTATCCTAAATCTAATCATGAGGAAGCATTCAGACAAATCCAAATCATCGGACATTCTTCAAAGCCAGAAGTCCAAATTATTCAAAAGGTCAACATCATAAAAGAGCACAAGAGGAAGCGAAAATGTTCTAAATTTAAAAAGATTAAAAAGACGTAGTAAACTAAATGCAATGCTGGACCACTGACTGCATACCAAAAAATAAATAGCTATAAAGAACACTGTTAGGACAATCATGGAAATTTGAACATAGGTTACATACTAGATAATAGTATGGTATCTTGGTTAAATGTCCTGCATATAATCATTATAATGTGGTTATACAGAACAATGTCCTTTTTCTGAAAAAAGAAAGCAAAGATGGCAGTAATTATTATTGTTAATAATACGGCAATAATAACTATTAATAGTAACTGGAGAATCTATGAAGAGAACATGGATATTTATTGTACTACTTTTTCCAATAAGTGATTTATAATTTTTCAAAATAAGATATTTTGGAAATGCTATTTTACTAGGAAAAATTTGTAATTTTTTTGCACAGTACCTTTTGTGTCTGTCACTTTCTCATCTTACTGCCCCCACCCTCATCAAATTACAGCCAGGATCACTGGATATGTTACCTCACAAGACTTCTTCTCCTTCCCAAAATAATTTTTCTAAACAGAGCCTTTGTAAAGTATTTTGTAAATATATTTCTGCACAAATTTTTCCAATAGGTCTAAGTTATCCTGGGGCTAAATTCAAAACTCTTCAGAATGGCAGTTTCATTAGTTCTGAACGTGTGTTTCAAATTGTTGGCCTGACATCTCCATGTGAAAATTCTAGTAATCTCAAACTTAAACTCACCCAGTTCAGAGTTGGACACTCCCCCCTCCAAACCCAATTCTCCTGTTTTGTTTCCTATTTCCTTAGTGGCATCATCACCCTTCAGTCACCCAGGCTGACCCTCTCAGAACCAGCCAAGGTTCTTGCCTGTTTTTCATATCCTACACCAAACCTTTAAGGTCTAAGGAAGTCATCCCATCACTGATCTCTCTTACATCAGGCATTCACCATCTCTAAGCTCTGAACTATTCCCTGCCTACCAAATGTCTCCCTGATGTTCCTTAATAAATGTTAAATAATTATCAATTTATGGAGGGCAATCAGGACTAATTATTGCCCTTTCTACCTCTTTCTTCTCCCCAAACAGCCTTACGATAAATGTCTCTCAGAACAAAAGAACAGCAAAGCCACTGCCTAAAATTCTGGAAGAGAAAAGTGCCATAGAATTCATTGCCTCTTCACCTGGAGCCCTAAATGCTCAGTGTGACCAATGGGACAAAGAGATTAAAAAATAAAAAACTCAATCCTAATGTCTGATGTCCTATTTCCCATTTCAGAAAGAAGGGGCAAAAACCCAGCTGGAACATTCTAGCTATTTGAAGAGTACAGGCTTTGCCTTCCTCTAAATCGTGCTTGCTGCAGTATGCCTGGCATTCATGGTGCTTGTGCAGGCACAAGCAAGATGGAAATGTGCCCCATATGTCCACCCACTCCCAGCTATGGTGGTTGGAGACAGATGCTCTAAAGCTGGGATTGGCAATCTAAGGCCTGCAGTTCCAATGTGCCCATGCCCTTTTATTGACAGCCCACCAGTTAAGGATGGTTTTTACATTTTTAAGGAAGTATTATGTGTGTGTGTGTGTGTGTGTGTGTGTGTGTGTGAGAGAGAGAGAGAGAGAGAGAGAGAGAGAGAGAGACAGAGAGAGAGAGAGACAGAGAGAGAGAGACCACAAATGGCCTGCAAAACCGAAAATCTTTACTACCAGGGTCTTTATTTTAAAAAGTTTACTTTAAAGCCATACAGGCATGAGTGTGAATCCCATTTCTGACCTTCAGTAGCCATGAAACCATATGCTATATACAACTATTAAACCTTAGTCCTGGTTTTCTCACCAGTATGTGTAGATGAAACACGTGCATAAAGGATATTGTAACAATTTTTTTTTCAACGTTTATTTATTTTTGGGACAGAGAGAGACAGAGCATGAATGGGGGAGGGGCAGAGAGAGAGGGAGACACAGAATCGGAAACAGGCTCCAGGCTCTGAGCCATCAGCCCAGAGCCTGACGCGGGGCTCGAACTCCCGGACCGCGAGATTGTGACCTGGCTGAAGTCGGACGCTTAACCAACTGCGCCACCCAGGCGCCCCAGGATATTGTAACAATTAAGTGAATTAATTGGTGATTTACTTAATACAATTCTTGCTACCTAAGTACCCCATAAATGTTACTTCTAATTGTAATAGAGAAAAATTATTACTTAAAACAATCACATCTGTCTTTTACAGAAGACGACATAGTTCATGTCAGAGAAGATATAAATCTCTATATAGCTCCCTTCTCTTGGCTGAGATTAATGGAGGAGGATGAAGGCAAAGACGGAAAAAATTTCAAAGCTTCTGCCAATTATTCCAAGCTGCCAAAGAGGAGACTAAGAATACATAATATATTGTTTAGTAGAGCACATCAGTGAGTCTTTGCATATATAAACAGGGGTTCAGAGCTGAGGAGGGGATGGGTAGGTAAGTTGATCTACACAATAAAGAGAAGAGAATTAAGTTTGAAAGAGGGAATCAGGCTTCCTGTCAATGCATGGTGGCAGATTGAGCACAGGATAAGATCTTTCCTTTCACTGAACTCTTGGAAATAGTAGGAAATGTAAAAAAAAAAAAAAAAAAAAAAAAAGGAAAAGGAAAAAAGGAAAAAAATTGGAAAAAATATACAAATTTCATGTTGAAAGCAAGAAACAGAACTCTCAATAGAGTAGAAAATGGAAAGACATCCCTCAAAAGGAAGGAAAACTCTTTAGCTCAATCCATGTTCCATGGCAGGAAACATATGTTGCATTTCTATCATTTAGAAGCTCAGGATTCCTACCAACAGACAATTGGTATTTCACAGCTACAGATACCAACGCATGTGAAGGAGTAGATCACAAAAACACAAGTTTAATCTTTTGCTCTTTGACCCAAAAATATGAATGGCTCCTATGAATGGCTGAAGAAACTAAGCCATTAAGGAGGTGCTCATTCAGGACTTCTCCTGCAAGGACAAGATAGGACGTACAGAGAGAGAAAGACAGGGAACTGGGAGAGTGGCAGTTGACTCTTGAAAGGCCAGCCTACAGTTCAATGATGCTGACTGCTTGAAGGTAGTAAGCTAGACAAAAAGTCTACCTAATGTCTTTCTTTCACACTCAAGATTGGGCAGAAGCATCAGGTGAATGAACGCTCTGGTCACTGAAGGTGGAAAAGGGGCACTATGAGGTGCCAAGATGTGAAATTCCGTATCTCTAAGGCAGAGTGGGCTATGTTAACAAACAAGTCAGAAAGAAATGTCAAACCCAGAGTCAGAGTTCCCTGTAGTCAGTGTAAATTTTTTGCCCAGACCAAAAGTAAAGAGTCCCATATAGACAACAGGTCGGTAGTACCTAGCTAGTATTTTGACTGTAACTTCATGATACACCTTGAGCCAGAACCATCCAGCTAAGCCGCTCCCAAAATCCTAACCCACAAAAACTGTGAAGGATTAAAAAAAAAAGTTGTATTATTGTTTCAAGCTTCTAAATTTTAGGGTAATTTGCTGCACCGCAATAGTTAACTAAAGCTAGCATAGATAGAAAGCAAGCAAGTAGCTTGTGAGCTTATGAGACATACGCAGAATTCGTAAGATATACTAATTATAGATAATGAAGTGGTAACCTGTAAGATATGCTCAAGATGTACAGAGTAAGTGGAATGTAGGATGAAACAAACAAGGATGTTACTTACAGACAGCAAGTGACAGAAAGAATAAGTCATGATCGTGCCACCTCTGGGCTGACAGTTTTGTCACCCTTACGTCAGCAACCCATTGGCTGACATCTGTATGGTCTCATTTTGGCCCCATGCGCTCTGTGCAAGAAATGCAAATAACATTCTTGGCTGTTCGGAAGGCTAACTGGCAAGCAATAGCTGTGGGCAGGCACACTTGTTCTTGCCCCTGTATTCCTCTCATCAGAGAGCACACGCAAGCTTTGGCCCAAGGGACCTTCTGTGGGGCCTTCTTACTCAAATCTCAATTCCAATGCTCATAACCATGCCATCAGCAGGGAAGGCTGATGCAGCAGAGGGCATTTCCTAACCCAGGAAATAGGGAGAACAGTCCTTCTACCTAGGTGCCCCAACCTAGGTGAATTAACCCATCCTATCCCTCTCCACTTGCTTCTTGATTCGCATTTTAAACAGATTTAGTAAGCTGTGTTTTGAGACCTTACTTGGGTCTGTGAGGCTTTCTGTTCTGCGATCTCTCAAGTAACTTTCCGATTGAGTACTCAGAGACCACCAGTGCTTCAAAGTAATTTCCCATGTAACAGGGATCTTGGGAAAGTCACTTTACCACCCTGAGACTCAGTTTTCTATACAGCTAATGCTATATAGTGGGCAGTACTCTCAGAGTAAGAGACATTTATGAGAATGCAGAGACACAAAGTAGATACTCACCAAAAAACAGTTCCTTCTGCCTTTGTGACTGTACCTGTGGCTAACCTCAGCTTTGTCATCCTTTAAAAGGCTATCAAAACACCTGCCCTCCATGGTTACCATGAGGACTAAGGTAACATTTCTGAAAGCACCAAGCACAGGGCTTGGCACACAGTAGACAGTCAACCACTTTTAAATTTGTCTTCCTTTCCCTCCAAAAGCAAAACAAACAAACAGAACCCAGTGTAACAGCCGCTGCTGTGGTATCATTTCAAAAATGTGGGAAATCTCTCCATCCTCACCACCAACTCCAATTACATCCCTCCCCTCCCCTCCCTGCTTCCCATTCCTTTGAAGAGTTAGAGCTTTTGTTCCTTAATAGAGAGTTACAACTCATCCTGGAGGAAGAAACCAAATGACTTAAATTCACCCAAAGACACAAATGACTAACAATAGATCCTTGCACAGAAAGGAAGATTTTATGGGGAGAGAGAGGAGGGAGTAAGCAGGCAGGGTACAGAGAAAGGGCACTCAGAGGTGAGACAGAAGAGAAAGGCCCAGAAAGGCAGCCTGGATACACGCCATAACAAAGACACATTTATTGCTGTGAATCTGTCCATAAAGGCCAGGGCCAGAGAGCCACTCCCTCAACAACCCTGCCCTCAGACATCCCCTCCATCCCTGATGGCCCCTTCCTCAGAGGGCTCCTCCTACACAGCCCACACCACAGTCCCCTCCTCACACCTTCCCCCCAGGCCCCTCCCTCACGCAGGCCCCTCCCTCAGACAACTCCTCCTACACAGTCCCCCCACACACAGCCCTCCTCCCTCACAGAGCCCCTCCCTCACACACAGCCTGTCCCTTGGACAGCTCCTCCTACATGGACCCCCCCTCATACAGGCCCGCCTCCTTCACACAGTTCCTCCTGCAGAGCCCCCCTCCACCGCAAACACACACACACACAGGCCCCTCCTTCACACAGACCCCTCCCTCACAGGGCTCCTCCTACACAGCTCCCCCACAGGGCCCCACACACACACAAGCCCCTCCCCTCCCAGAAGATGAAGATGGGCAGTCCTCAAGATAGCAGGAGTCAACAGCTGCCTAGTGTCCTATGGAAAGGAGTTGCAGTAAGTTGAAATGGCCCACTTTTTGGCCATCACCTCCTCCTCTCCTTAGGACACGGAAGAGGACTGTGGGATTTGTGGCTCAGACCAAAAGCAGCCTTTGAGAAGGTTTCAAGCTATACCACCAGAGTCCCAAAACAGTCTGGCAGCCTTGGAGGGAAGCAGCAAAGAGTGATGAAAAACACATCAGGTTTGGAGTCAGAAGTTGGGACTGCAGATTTCAGCCTCACACCTTATTAGAGCTACGCCCTGGCACAAGTCATGTAACTCGCGGTTAGAGCCATTAAAGTAGGGATCCTCACATACTTGCAGAGCAGTCCCACCTGGGAGCTGGCAAAGCTAAGCACCTGGCCCCCTGCCCTTTATGCCTCCTCTCAACCTGAGTGCGGCGTGTTTCTGGGGGAAGGGAGAAGCCCGGTTGGCCAAGGGAGGCATTCATACCTCAGCATTTCTGATAAATTGCCTAAAGAGATCTCAGAAGAAAGAGACCTAGATTTCCAAATCTATAGTCATTTTGTGTGTGGATGATTCATTCTGTTAATAAATTAATATTCACTTTTATACCTAATTTTATATTTGTATTCTTTTATTAAGGCCCCCTCCCCCTAGATTGTACTTCAGATCTCACAAAACCTGGCTCTACCCCTGAAGACATCCGAGAGCTGTTAAATGAAGTGGCCACACGAAAAGCGATTGGCTCAACAAAAACTGGAAATAAATACTTATTAAGTCTGATGCTGAGGCCCCTGCTTAGCACCCTTCTACCCAGGTGAGGCACAGGAGGAGGAGGAAGGCAGCCAAGAGACCTCCCCCAGGTTGGGGAAACGCTGTTAGAGCTGGCGGGAATCCCACCGCTCTCCAGCCAGGGCCCCTCTGGCCAGACAGGGCCAGATGATGTAGTGACTTGATTCAGTGGGTAAACATCCAGTGCAGCTTGCTGGAGGCCCCCAGCCTCGTATTACTGTTGACACAAGGCAGATTCCCTTGCTCTAAACCACTGTTTATATTTTAGCCAAGTGTCCTATATAAATCTCCTACCCAACCACCAGACTCCGGCTGCTACAGAAGTGACCAACTAGAAAATGGCCTAATAAGGAGTTTGCTGCAGAAATTGGGGTGTATCTCCATATGAAAGACTGCCTTAGGGGTACTGACCAGGAAATCCTGATGTTAGGGCTTTCCAAAATGGGGAGCCAGAACACAGCTGAAGGCAGCTTCAGCTAAAATAAAGGTTCTTTTAAAGAACTCTCTCAACCTGGGGATCAGGTCTATGAAATATAGGTTTAGTTCAGCTCAGGTTCAGAGAACATTCTGAAGTCCCCGTTCAGTAGTTCTAGGAAATATGTAGGCTTGGTTCCAGTTCAAACTCGTTCTTCAACAGGGGGTTTTCAGAGGAAAAATAGAACACAACTTTGTAATCGCTTTGTGGTTCCATAAATTAATATTAGGGCTTGGTTCAGAGCTCAGCACAGTTGTGTGGTAAGCTGTGGTTTGGGGTTCATGGTCTGGCAGAGGTCCCTGATGGAAGGCCTCAATGCCTGGAGAGCTGTGGCTTGAAAGGAGCAAAGGGGAAATCTTTTCCTTGCAGGAGGAGCCAACTGCTGAATCCAGTTCATCTGGACTCAGCAAGGGGCAATTTAAAAACTGCTTCTCCCAGCTATAGCTTTGGGGAGTGGCCTCTATTCTGCCATAGTCCTGCATGGATCATAAATAGCTACTCTGGACTACCGGAGTAGCTGTTATTTTAAATAATAATTAAAAAGAGTGAGAGTAATCTTCAGGGAATAGAGGCGGGGAGAGGGTGCCTTATATTTAGATATTCTGGACTTGATTATAAATCCTAGAGCTTGGCTGCTCTGTGGGGATCTTGCTTCTCTAGGCTAGCTCTCTCTACATGATTAACTGACTACTGCCATCTAGTGGATTTGGAGGCCTTTGATCCAGCTCCTAATGGACGTGTTGGGCATTGATCTTGAGAGAAGCTATGCTTAATTAGAGCAGCAGATCTTAGGGTGGCCTGTAGGTAGGATTATGGGTCAGTCACTCTGGGAGATCCCCATATACAATTTCTCCTCTTTGACACAGGTTAAAAGAGAAAAGAAAAAGTTAAAAAAACTTAATGCCTATGGGTCATCAATGTTCTAGAGTTTCATTTGGCAACAGAATCAAAATTGCCCTTCAGAGCCTTACAAAGATCATTGCTAAGGCTGTAGGTAACCACCTCACTACTCTATTCTGAGCCCTCCACGCAGCTGCAGTGGCCAGACTGGACCATGAGCATGGCAAGGGTGATGGGAGGAATTCCTTTGTCAGAAATAGAAATCTGGGTCCCTACAGCTACTCTCTGGTAGGAATGGGCTCTCCTGTTCAGGTAGCCCCCTGGGCTCAGCCCCCAGGTGATGGGTACACTCTAAGTGAGGAAATAAGGAAAAGGGGGCAAGGCCTGGCTCCCAGAACTTCCTTCTGTTTACCTGGAGTGGTTGTTCTCAGGACAGACACCTAGATGTTCAGGGACAGAGCAGATCAGGAAACCAATGACCTGGAATTTTCAGGGAGCTTAAGAAAGGAATCAGATGAACTACATAAGGAAACATCAAATGTGCATAAGTTTGTCTTCAAAATGGATAAGAAACTTGGTATGACTCAAAACATTTGCATCTCTGTCTGCCTCAACAACCACGTAAGGATGCATAGCAAACTGCACAAAGCATTTGGATGAGATCTGCAAAGATTTCTTTTTCAGTTATTGTAGGTTCATGTTCTCATAGGTTACAGCCTAACCCTCCTCCCCTGCCCTGTGAGGCTATGAGGTTTCTGTCCAAAGATGGGAAGGAACCCAAATCACTCTCCACGCCACCCCCCAACCCAAGGCTTAAGTTTCCTCATCTGGAAAATGAAGGGGTGGGTTTGATTAGCCCTCAGTTCTTTCCCATATGAATTTGAGTTCTTCAAGTCTAAATTTTCCTTTGCACAGTTTCCGCGAATTTCACCTCGAATGTACTCAAGGTCTGGGGCAGACTGAACTAGGGATCTTTTTACTATCACCTGAAAAGTCTCCCAAGGAGTGTTCATCTAGAACAAGAGGCTATTTGGGCCAGAATATGAACTTGAGCAACCATAGGGTGGGTGTGATCAGACAATTTTTGTAGAACAGCCCTAATGTGAAGACAGCAGGGTTCCAGCCTGCTTCTAACACACTGTGTGACCTTGGGAAGTCATTCACTCACTTAGACTTGGCTTTTCACATCTAAAAAATAAAAATAATGACCGCCTTTTCCCATCTCACACTCAGGATTGTTGAGAGGAAACAAACAAAAAAAAGGCAGAAACAGATGTGAAATGTGCTTCCTTAAAAAGCTCAATATGAATTTTAAATGTCATTTTTCTGTTTAGGTTAGGTTCAGTCTATTTAATATTATAAATGTCTTCCAGAGGATACCCATTAAACAAACAGCCAAACATCCATGTCTGAAAAATCAGACTTTGCTTTTGAGAAAAAAAAAAAAAAGGCAAGGATAAGAGATAAATCAGTCCCTCTACCCAACAGGAAAACTCTGGCCTTTCTTCAGACCTATTCCTTCTAGTCCCTGGACCCAAGTTGCTGGAACTAGATCAAGACTGTGGACAAAGAAGATGGCTTGGGACACACTGGCATATTGCTTTCAGTGGATGGTGAGGAGGAGAGCTGGAACTCACCTTTTTACCTGGAAGATCCAAGATTGCTCCCCCTCCTCCACCATAAATGTCTCCATGAAAGAGCAGAGAACCAGAAAACTGCAAGATGTGATTCGTAATTGTCAATAACATTTGTGTCATTTTGATGCTCTAACTCTATTACGTTAATTGCTTTCCTCTCTACACTTTAAGGTGAACATTAATTGATTCCCAACTGTAATCACAATTATGGTGAGTTATTCTGATTAATGGAAGATGTGATTAATAGGTAGGAAGGTGCAACTGTTTCTCCTTCCCAGGAAAGAGATGATATATGCTATTATAGCTCCCCTGTAGGCTGCGTTTTCCCCAAGAATTCAGAGCTAATGCACAGCTATCAATCACCAACTTCCATTGTTCTGCCTGGTTGACTAGACACCACTCCCTTCAGCCTGGCCCGTTTCTCCTTGCCCAGTGACGGTCAGGCTTCCTGCAGGAACTCTCCTCTTCCAAACCGCCAGTGTTAGGAGACTTTCTAGCATGTCAAGATCTGAATTCTGAAACCATGAATCCTGATGCAGTTAAGACGGGCAAGGCGATGGGTGTGGACCCCCAGGCCCAGACCCAAAAAAGACCCTGAAGCAGGCAGAGGAGGAAAACAACTGGTTGCATGTGCGCTCTGATGCCTAGCACCACAGCCAGCACATTAGAGCTATTTACCATACCGTATTTGAAGAGGAGAATGCACGGATTAAGTTCCTCTTCCCCTCCTGTGCCCCCTTGCTATCTGGCTCCTGCCCCATGACAATTCTGGACTTCCCTCTGCCACCCCACCCTAGTCCTGCTACTGAAGAAGAGGTGGCTCTCTAAACCTCTCTCCCTACCATCTAGTTCATCTGTCCCATGTCCTGCTCTATGAGTGCCTTGCTGGGAGACAGGGCAGCTCATCAGATGGATGATTTGATAGCTAATGCTGAGATGATTAATCCTGTAGCAGTAATCCTGTAACACGAACCTCGAATCCTTCTCTTTATGACTCCCTTCCATCCGTCAGAGTTCCTCCCCAGCCACATGTGCAGGCTGCAGCCCCTCCTACCCAACCCTTTCACACACAGCACAGATGTCCTGTAATTTTGTCACCTATTGTTTCAGTGGCATCTTCTGTGCAGAGGCTTCAGGCCATTTGGAAAGGAAAACTAGAGGACTTGCTCTGAAGCCGCAGCACCTGACAAGCACAGAGGCTTCCCTCATGGTCTTGGCTTATTTAGGAGGGTTGAGGGGGGCCTCTCATGGATAAGTTGTGTGGGGAGCTTACGTGTGCAGTTCACAGCACTATAAGCCACTGAAAGTGTCCAAAATTCGGACTTCTGTGCCTTTCCCAGGAGCAGGAAGGTCCTGTGCTCCATGATCTGTCTGGTGAGATTCTGCTCATGCCCTAGGGTTCAGCTTAAATGTAAGATCTTTCCAACCTGGGTGTCCTCTGGCAAGGCCAGACCACCCCCTGTCCACACCTCTACACAGTCCACACAACACAGCAGCACCACCACCTTGTAACTCAGATGCCTGCTGTCTCACTCCTGTGCCAGACAAGTATCTGGGCCCCTGCAGACCTCAGTGCGGTTTGTACCTGCCTGAAGACAACCAGCAGAGGGGGCGAGTGGGGGCAGAAGTCCAGCCCTCACTCCATTTGCCAAGCCGTGCGTGATCCCTGGCCTGCGGCTAAATGTGCCGGCATGAAGGGAGCCTTTTTCTTTCTACAGAGGCTCAGCCTGCAGCTGCCTAAGCCCTGCCCTGGTTGAGTCCACCTAGAGGCGCCTTTCCTGCAGAGCCCAGAGACACTGATGAACCCCCAGCAGCCCTGCTCTGATTCTGTGGGTACCACCCTTGGGGATGACCTCAGTTCCTTCGCTGTTTCTCATAATCAGTCACACTCAGCATCGTGCGGCTCTTTTGTGGACTGCACAGAGAACCACACGGGGAAGACGCAGCTGTGCGTCTGCCTCTGTGGCACACGCCTCACCACTCTGCCTGGCACACTGTGTTCTCCCCGCAAATGATGTGCTCCACTAACGGCACAGCCGTGCCCCTGTTCCTGGCCCAGCCTCCTGCAGCAGAAACCCTTGCTTGCCTCATGATGTCCCCTCCTCACACACCCATCTGATGACCCCAGCTGACCCCACTTCCTACCCCAAACCTGCAAACTCTCCTCCATCACAGCCCAGCCAAGCTTCAGCTGCTAGGACGTACTGTTCCCCGGCTTTACTACCTCCTTCCATGCCCTACCCCCAAACTAATATTGGTAAGTAAAAAAAAAAAAAAAAAAAAAAAAAAAACCTTCTGTTTTAATTTAGGAGTTAATCTACCGAATAAAATGTGATTTCCATTTCCATGCAAAGAATCGTGCATTATTCATCCTTGTCCACCTGGTCTTAGATTCCAACCCTGGCTCCTTCACAAACATGGCAGTGTGACCTTGGGTAGTGCCACTTTGGCCTCAGTTTCCTCACCCATAAAATAGAGGCAATTACTGGGCCTATTTCAGAGGGTTCAATAACCTTTTCATTCAATTATGAGGATGGAATGGGATGATGTACACATGGGCTTGGCATACAAGTGCTTGATACATGCTAGGTGTTAGTATATTACCAGGTTCTGTTGTTATTATATACTAGTGGACTGATAACAGGACAGTGGCCAGCACACAGGGGGCGATCCCAGGCCCCATCCCTATGCTCCAACTACAATCTCTATCAGTAAGACCCAAACGCCTTCTCACATAAGATCATGCCAGATACGCACTTCCACGAGACCCATGAACTGCTTTTTCCAAATCATGAGCTCAGATCTTGCCCACATGTGTCAGTTTGGTCCCAGGATTGTACATTTTAAGGATCTGTGGTTGCTGGGTCTTCCCTCAGCCACTGGGCCTTGCTGCTGTTAATTGGTTTGGTTTCAAAATAGCTCAACCCTTCCAGGCAGAGGACGCTGTAGGCTAGATCCTGATGGACAGTTAATAGATGTGTGTGGGCATGTGTATATGTAAATATTTAACCACCTCAGAAGAACTGAGATTCAAAACTATGGACATGTGCTTGGAAGATTATGTTACAGTTGGGGCCCTTCACTGACAGCCTTGCTCTGAAGCTGCCACAGAGATGGCCCATTTTCAATTCAGTTCCCTTCAACAGATTTTCATCCAGCATCTACTAAGTGCCCAGCACTGGGGCAGAATGTATGATGAATAGCCCTGTGTTGCTACATTAATTCTGCATAACACCACTAAAAGCACTATACCTAAGGTTTCTCTCTCACGCAAAAGATTTCTTTCTCACTCATCTGGTGGTCTAAATTGAGCTTGGCTACAGGTCTATGAGTCAGCTGGAGACAATGCTTTGTATGTCTCTCACTTTTGTGGACCCAACAGCCACCACAGTCATGTTCCTCTCCATGACCTTGGCAGAGGGAAAAGCCCAAGCCCAACGATGCAAATCTCTGTTTTGTCATATCTACTAATATTCCATTGGCCAAAGCAGATACACGGCCAAGCCCCAGGTTAAAGGGCCAGAAGGTATTCTCTACCTACTGTGAGGCCAAAGCAAGCACCCAGACAAGTCCAAAATCTATGGAGTAGAAAAATATTCCATCATCACTGAGGTGGTGGTGAAGACTGAATACCTCTGCATAATAATCCACTTTATGGCATTGCCTCATTGTGATTCAGTACAAAAGGAGCCTCATCTGAACCCCAAAAGTAAGGCTTTCACAAAAAAAAAAGAGGTGATTGTACAATGAGACTGTTATGTTGTTGTTATTGCTTGCTTGTATTTCCTTTTGGGGCAAGCAGATCAAGGAATAAGTAGGACTAGTGCTCAGAGCTGGTATTTTGATTCGTACTCTGGGTCTCTAGAAGTATCCCAATGGCAATACTTAGGTTACAGTTTTAAGTTCTCAAGCAATGAGGTGCTGCTTGAGGCTTCCGATTTTCATCGAAAGCGTTTATCTTTTCCAATTTAGGAATCATTCTCTTTGAAGAGATTAATGAAGGGTTTGGGGTCTGGGGTTCCTGAAAGTATAAGCAGAATGTTGTATGTAGGGTCCACAGTTTCATCAGGCTGTCCACAGGCCAAAAACTGGAACAGGGGAACAGTATTCTGGACTTCCACAAAAAGGGTAAAAGGGAACTCCAGATGAAAGCTCAAGGTTGAATTCCGAAGTCCAGACTGATTGCTAAGGAGAGGATTTCTGGATCCTTACAAAGTGGTGATCCCATCTTTCATAGGTCCATTCAAAGTGCCCAAGCCATATTTAACTTGTTTCCTTTTGGGAAGTCTGTAGATTTCAGTAAGAAATTTGACAAAGAGGGGTGCCTGACTGGCTCAGTTAAGCATCTGACTCTTGATTTCGGCTCAGGTAACGATCTCACAGGTTTGTGAGACTGAGCCCCATGTCAGGCTCTATGATGAAGGCAAGGAGCCTGCTTGGTATTCTCTCTCTCCCCCTCTCTTTCTGCCCCTCCCCTACACCTGTACACACACACACTCTGTCAATAAATATTAAAAAAAAATTGACAATGACTCCTACAATGCTCTTGTACTCAAGCTAGAAATATATTAATACAGTTAAGTCAAATCTTAGTTATTTAGATTCCTACCTAGAAAATGTTGATTAAGGTCACCCTGAAGGCCCACCTCTGGCAAGGTGCCTCAGGACTCTGGCCTTGGCTTTCCCCTGACAGTTTTATCAATCACTTGAATAAAAAAAAAAATGAGAAAGCATGCTAATCAAGTTTGTGGGTGACACAATGCTGGGACCATTAACTAAAACAAATGCAAACCCACATTCAGAGGAACAGGCTAAAGTAACAGAGTACATTTAACAAGGCTAATCACAAAACCTGAGTTTATGCCCTGAAGCAGCACAGGTTGTTAAGGTCATCTGCCTTGATAACAGTTTAAGGTAGAAAACACCTTGGGATTTCAGAGGGGCCTCAAGCTCAGTGCGAAACAGAAGGGTGATAGAACTGCCCAGGGATGTGATAAAATTTGAAAGTCCACTTTCGTAGCAATTACATTCCAGATCAGAGAAAGTCATAGTCCCACTGTACATAAAGTTGATTCAGGCACTTCTATCAACCCCAGGAATGACCAAGGATAATTTGATTTTCTGGCCAGCTAGAAAGACATCCTCCTCCCATTTCTGTCTGATTTTCCTTCCTGAAGCTCTACCTTTAGGCACAGAGGGCATAACTTTTGATTTAGCCAATAAGCATTTCATGCATTCAATGCATATTTATTTAGCACCTGTCATATGTATTCACTATACTGAATAGCTCTTCTAGTGCTAGGGGTGGGATGAAGAGCAAGATAAACACAGAAACAGTGGAAACGCACAAACACACACTACAATGCTAAAAGTGCTAAAATGATGGTAGTTGCAAAGTTCTGTGTTAACACTGGCTTCCCCCAGGCAACAAGTGTATTGCTGGTTACAGGAGGCAGTTTGCTGTTTTAAGGGAATCAGCGTTGACGTCATTTCACACCAGGGCCAAATGCAGAGTCTGGCATATAGTATATACTTAAAAAGTAATTGATTGATGGAGGGATGAGAAAGCAGACTGGCTGGCACATCTGAAGATAAGTCCCAACTCTGCAACTTTCCAGGAGGGAGACCATGGGCAAGGTCAGTCAAGTCAGTGAACCTTAGTTTCTTCATAAATAAACTAGGGATGGTGATCCTCATCTCACAGGGCTGTTGGGTAAATTTAACGAAATGGAATGGGCTAACAGACATAAAGTCTGCAAAGGTAGATAGGACCTAGTAAGAATAAACTGTAGTATCCATTGTACCTCTGACTCATGTCCAGAGAGATTGTATTTGGATTATTCCACGTGTCACATTCTAAAGAAAGGCATTTACAAATCACCATCTGTTCAAAGAGGCCAAAATGAAGAGAGGGTCAGGAAGCAGAACAGACTGAGGGGCCAAGGAGGTAAAGATGATTTAAGAGCCTTCCTCAGTGAAAGGAAGCTGTCTTATCCCGCAGAGCCCCAAGAGGCAGCCCCACAAGGGGAGGAATTAGAGAGTTGGATTCTGGGTATGGAAGAATGTTCCGACAACTACTGCTGCCAAGAATATAGTGAGCTGCCTCATCAAGCAAGGAGCATCTCATTGCTGGGACTTTTAAAGCAGAGCCTAGAGGAACATCTGCCATGGCTGTTCATATAGTCATTTATTTAAGAGAATATTTCTTGAGTGCCTACTATGTGCTCCCATCTTGTTCTAGGGAACTTTGGATTAAAAAGGAAAAAGGGCAGTCGGTGGGGGTGTACCTGGGTGGCTCAATCGGTTGAGTGTCTGACCTAGGCTTAGGTCATGATCTCATAGTTCGTGAGTTCAAGCCCTGTGTTGGGCTCACTGCTGTCAGCACAGAGCCTGCTTTGGATCCTCTGTCCTCCCCCTCTCTCTACCCCTCCCCTGATCACGCTGTCTCTCTCAAAACTAAACAAACATTTTAAAAAAGGGGAAAAAAAGAAAAAAGATAGCCTCTGAATCTAAGGTGCTCAACAGAAGTAAACTACTCTGTGCATCAAGTTAACAGCTGCTGTGGGAGCCCAGAGGGTTTTGTAGGAGCGATTTTGCGCTTGGGTGGGAGGTGGGATGGGATGACCTCCAAAGTCTCTTCACTCCTATTATTCTGTGATTCTATGTAAATCATAATCTCTATCTGCAAAGAATTTACTCATCTAATCCACAGATTTTCCTTAGATTTAAACCTTAAAAACGCAGGCCCCTAATGCTCAAATGGTAAGACTCCACAAAAACAGTAATGATGATGCCTTTTATCAGTAACACACTTCCCCTTCTAATCTGCTAGAAGAACTTTTACATTATCACATCTCAAACTCACATCTAACCTACACATAAGACCATGACTAAACAGCTAAGGATAAGGAAATGAAGCAACAGAAACAGCAGTGGTGACCGGCCGAAAGTTACCCAGCTTGTTCACAGCAGGGCTGGGGAGAAGTCAGGACTCCTGAGTCTCATTCACTGTTCTTGCCAAGAGACCATGCTGCGTTTGGCTTTCTCCCTTGGTGGATTTTGTCCCAGAAAGTTTCTCTTCTTCTGCCTTCTCCCTTCCTCCCTACTCTGTTATTGCAAGCACAGAACCTGGCAGATGAATGACCCGGCTGATCTCCCAAGTCTCCCTCTGAAACGTGGAGCCCGACAGCCTTTACATTTGGAATTCCAAACAGAGTCATTGCTGTGTCAGGAAAGTATTAACTGTTTGAGCAGTGGAGCTTGCCACTAACCCAGGAGAATGATAAGCACAGGCAGAGAGGGAAAGCGCCTCACTGCCTTTGTTCAGCATTCAGGGAAGACGCATGACCTAGTTCAGATGGCGATGCTGCTTTTTACAAATAAAATATAGGGATTCAGAGGCCTGTGATAAGACCATTGGCTCTATGGGGAAATGGCCTTGTCTGAGATACCAATAAATGTGAGCTTTGGCTTATTTATCTGGCTCCCATTTGAGGCTGAAGTGGAAACGAGTCGGCAGGTCCTAAGGCCAGGACTTCTGCAAATGTTGGGCCATGGGATGCTGACAGTTCAGCTGTCCTCTTTTATTTCTCTAAGTGAGTCACTCTGAGAGCCTGTCCAGGCTGTTGAGAGATGATGTGAGGCCCTTGTTTTAAAACTGTCCCATCAGACTGAGCGGCATGCTGTGTCCTCATGGGCAGAAGTTACACAGGGGGAAGACAGGCAAAGGGTGTGGGCATCTGAGCAGAATGTGACTTCATAGCCTCAGTGTGTCCCTGGCCAGTGGCCCTGTGGGCACCCCCTGAGCGGCTCCTGAGCCTGGACTGGAATTCTCCAACTTGATCAGTCAGGTGACTTATGTGATTTGCTTCTAGAAACACCAGAGAGAAATACAGGAAAATCTCTAGACTTTCATCCATGCAAGATTGGGCTTTGAAAGGAATTCCCAAAAGGGAATTTAATACTTTTGGCAATGGCAGGATCACTGTAAAATGACACACACCTACACTTCATGTAAACCCCTGCCCCCTCCCCCACACACTCTTATATGCACCAGCACTTGCTAACCCTCTATCCTGCTTTATTTTTCCCATAGCACAAATTTTTTGGAGTCATTTATTTGTATATTTTCTGTCTCCCCCAACCAGGAAACATTAGCTCCATGAGGGCAAGGACTTTGTTGTTCACTGCCGCAGTCCCAGTCCAGAAAATAGCAACAGGTCCATAGCTACTTCTCATTAAATAACTGTTCCTTCACTTGTGGCCCAAAGCCCTATTCTTGGAGATTTATTAACTTAGTTTTCAAAGGCTTCAAAGTTATTAAAATGCAAACATCCCTAGAATAGCACTTTAAGTCTTAATAATAGTTCTCAGCTAATAAATTTTGAGGACAGGAGCCTCTGCCATGACATTATAGAGCAGAGATTCTTTCCAGAATGATGCTCAAGAGGAAAGCATACAGGTGAGGAGGGCCTAATTCAGGAGGTGAAAAACAAGGAAGAGGTAGTGAGTAGAGCCTGAAGTGTAGCCTCTTGATTATTTTGCCTGTTGGTCTTGCCTCGAAGTCATGTTCGAATCTCTGGCCTCCTCCAATCCAACACCAGTTCATGTTAAGCCTTGTGTCAGCTCTGGCTGAGCGACTCTCTCCTCTCCATTCTCACTATTGACACCAGTGCAAGACCTCACTGCCTCTCCCGTGGTGATACCAAGGACCACCTACCCAGTGTGCTGCCTCCTGTCTCCACATATTAGCCATGCATACCACTTCCAGGCTTGCTTTCTGAGATTAACACTTCCATCTTACTACCCTGTGACTGTCATTAAGGCTGTTTATCAATATTTCTGATTCTCCTTTTATGGGCGTATAATAGTAAGTGGGTGATTAGTTCTATTCAGAAAATTGGGAGAAGTGATGGATGTTGCTTTTGGGCTTGAGCATTTCACTGCTAATGTGAAATGTTCCAGGTCTCTTTCTCTGTGGCACAGTGACTGCCACCATTTGAGACTAGCCTGGGTCCCTGAGTGACCAGCATGAGCAGATACCCCTGTTAACCAACCATGGACATGGAGCAAGAAAGTAACATTTGTTTTTTGAGGCCCTGGTAATTGGGGATACTTTATTCGAGCAGCACAATATCGCCTGTCCTGATGGACCCACTCAAGAACCAACAATGTTTCTCATTACCCATAATTGCATGTAATGTAGCATACGGGCTATGGTTAAACAGACTTGTACCTAAATCCTACTTCTGCTACCTACCATCAGTTAAGGACAAGCTACATTATCTCCTAAGTCTCCTCATTTGTGAAATTAGAATAATTGGATGGATCATCTTCCCACAATCAAGTTCCCAAATGCCAGAGTCTTAAGAATACAGAATGTCAGAAAATATAGACAATACAGCATGTGATGGGGCACTTTGTAGTGAAAACAACTGGGAGGCATAGAAGGTGACTTCATCCTACAAACTCAAACCACAGGGGACAGAGACTTTGCCTTGAGGTAAGAGTGTGTAAATGGCCACAATGAAGCTAGGAGAGCACCAATACCTCCTCTGGGCCCATCGGCAGAAAGGAAGCAGCATCCTTAGGGAAAATCCAAGTTTTTATTAAGGCTTGAATTTACCGGGAGGAGTCCGGAAATGAAGAGAGTAAGAGCTGAACAACAGTTTCAGAGAGAACAATGAAAAGAGTAGGCAAGAGATCAAGAGTATAATATAGAACAGAGTTTGGACAGCAGGCATGAGACAATAAATGAAGGACGGTTGGCGGGGGGAGACAGAGGAACAAGGGGTCATGGCTGGACTGACTGCTCTGGATCATGGACCTACACAGGCTGAAGTCCCAAGTATTTCAACAAGAAGCCTGATGAAGCTGGTACTGTTCATTAGTTTGATAATATGTGGCTAAGAAGTTTCTCAATTTTCTTTTATTTTTTAATGAGAACTCTACAATAACCCCTGTAAAAAGGATTTCTGGGCCTCTGAATATCACACTCCCAGTAGAATTACCAAAGCTCAGGGACGCTTGGAGATTTAAGGCTTCCCCCACATAAATGAAGAAGCCTGCAGTATTGGGGGGAACCTGCCTTTGACTTCTCCCCACAGAAAAGGGAAAGGATGAAGTGAATCCCTGGTGCCTCCTACTGGAGTCCCTCTGGCCCATATTTCTCAGGGTCTTTGTTTTTTAATCGGTCACTATACCAACAGACAATGTGAGCACTCAGGACATCAAGATAGAGGAGACAGAGGAAGGGGACTTAAGAGGTAGTTGATCTGGGGCGCCTGGGTGGCGCAGTCGGTTAAGCGTCTGACTTCAGCCAGGTCACGATCTCGTGGTCCGTGAGTTCGAGCCCCGCATCAGGCTCTGGGCTGATGGCTCAGAGCCTGGAGCCCGTTTCCGATTCTGTGTCTCCCTCTCTCTCTGCCCCTCCCCCGTTCATGCTCTGTCTCTCTCTGTCCCAAAAATAAATAAACGTTGAAAAAAAAAATAAAAATTAAAAAAAAAAGAGGTAGTTGATCTGAGATCACCTCAAAGACCTCTACGTTCAAAACACACGGAGCTCCAGGTGGTCATGCCAGGCCATGGAGAGACTGTCCCCAGACAACCTTCTTTTGACCAACGGAATTAGTCACTGCCCAATTTTCCCTGTTTAGCTGTTTGGAGAGGCTAGAGCATGAACTCTTCCAATGCCTCTATGCCTTCCTCTCAAAGGTTCTTGCTGTCCATGTTGCATGACCCCTTGCTAGTGATGACCTTTATTCTGACTCCCCCCACTATCTCAGCCCACACTTCATACTTGCCCCACATGGCTGCTTCTTAACGTTTGTTCATTCATTCCTCAAACATAGAGCACCTACCGTGTATATATATATATATATATATACATATGTATATATATATATATATATACTGGCAACTATACTAAATGCTGGAGGCCCCCGACTTCCATCCTACATACCAGTCTTCAATCAACCCAGATTCATGAAGGATGCCCTACTTGGAACACAAGGACCAGGGCAGGTGCTGGGCTGTGGTGCCAGAAGGAAGATGTGCTTGATTCAGTCCCTGACTAGCTGGAGCCTGCAGTCTGTGGAGGGCACATGACCTACACAAGTCTTCATTCTGCAAGACAGGCTGAGCAATGGATGAGACACTGCTAAGAGGTGTGTTTTCAATTATAGGAAAAGCAGAGTTAAAATCCCAGACTCTTCCATTTAAGTCACTGTTTGATCTTGGCTGAGTTTCTTATTCCTCTGGGAACTTCAGTTTGTCAGGCTGTAAAATGAGTATAATAATCATCTACCCCCAAGTTGTTGTGAAGATCAAATGAATTGACGCCTGTGGAAACATTTTACAATCTGTAAAGGGAGATGATGATTATCATTATCCACAGGTTAAAAAAAAAATCGTGCCCCAAACCTCACTCCCAAAGGATAAGCTGGAGTGGTGGTAATGTTCCCCCATGTTATCCAGATCTCAAAACCAAGTAAGCTGGCTTCTGAAAGCTCTACAAACATAGCCCTGGGGGACATACTCTTAACCACAACCCTTTCCAAGTTTCTACTATAAATTCCAGTAGCTCCCAGAGAGCCATGGGATGCTCACACCTAATCAAGGCCTCTGAACTCTTTGGAAATCTTGTCTACAGAAAGCACCCAGTCCCAGACAGCAGAGCTGAATGCCCATTCGGATAATGAGCCGCACAGCTGTGCGGATCAGATATTTCCCCAATTATGGTAGCATTAGAGAAAGTTATTGGAAAGGACTTTCTCCCACCATTGAGTAGTAAATGCTTTGCTAATTTGCCTGATGATACATTTATGATGGCTGCTTGCTGATCTTCTTCCCCAATCCACCTTTAATGGTCTGTCTGTTAGGAGAGGCCAGTCTTCTCCAATGAACCAACTTTATTTCATTATGGTTTATTATTGTATTTTATTCAGGGAGTGCCCACAAAATGAGAAAGCGGCCTACAAAAACTCTCTCATCGCAAGCATAATTACTGCCTCAGTGCTGAGAAAGAAAGAAAAACAAATAGTAATCTTTGCTAATTGAAACAGTAAAATATGTGCAGCTCAGAGCTATTCTGTGCAGAATTTTAAGAGGAAAAAACCTGACCCCCCAACACACACTCACACAAAATGGAGCACTGCCCCTGAAACTATGAATCATAAATATGCAGGACCCTCTTCTCCTCCTCCTCGCTCTGTCATCTATCTTCCTTGACCCCTTACTGTGTGTGTGTGTGTGTGTGTGTGTGTGTGTGTGTGTGTGTGTGTGTGTGTTTGAAGCTCAGTGTGCTGGTATTAATTATTTTTCTGATTTTTTTTTTTTTGGCAGGGTTGTTCTATAATTAAATCCATTTCCCCTGAGGGGGGGATTTACTTCACTTGTTTGCATTTCTTGTGCTTCTCTCACAGAATGAAATGTAAAAACAAAGTTTTGTTTGCACTTGGTTCTGCAGTTAACTCCACTCCCTCTTTTTTCTTTTTCTTTTTTTTTTTTCTCCTCAGGTTCTTCCAGCCTCTGGCCATAGCCATAAAACATACGCACATCAATGATTTTCAGAACAATTTTGTGCACCTTGGGTGAGGGGAAGGATGAGTGAGGGGTGGGGGAGGAGAAGGGATTGTCATCAATAGAAGAAGCCAATTGTTGGGTAAGTGAGCAAATCAAGTAGTTAATTTGTTTCTATTGTAGAGATAAACTAGCTGTTAGCCTTTGCTTGGTTCTGCTTCCTTACCTGAATCAGAAACATGGTGTGCAAAGGTGAATAACTTTCTGACCAATTTGATTGTCATATATTTACACAAGCATAAAAATCAGAGATGGTATAGTACATGGAAAAATGGAAGCTCTGTGGTCACTTCTGCATTAAAATCCTTCCTCTACTGTAAGGACATTCCGAGTCCAGTAAAGCCTCCCCCTCCTCCCTCTCTTTCTCTCTCACTAATTACAGCTAACAGCTCTGGACAAAATATAAAAAGCAACTCTCTAAGGCCTGGGAAAGGAAACAAAAGTAAGCAGACTATGAAGAGGAATTAACACCTGGAAATGCAAACAATATGGGATGAAATCTAGGAATTTTCTTTCCCCTTTTTCACACAGCATTGCCCTCCTGGGAATGGCCCCACATATAGAACTGTAACCCAGTGCTGGCACTTACAGCTAAAACTCTGATTGAAACAATTCTTCTGGCCATTGGAATTGGGAAAAGGGGGGTCTTGGAGGTGGAGAGGGTAAGGGAAATAACAAGCAAGAGAGAGCCGGAGAAGAAAATCTCTTAGTTCTGTGTGTCAACCCATACTCGTCCCAGGGTCACCCCTAAGCTGTGCATGCATGGGGCAGTATAGCAAGGGCTCTGGGAAATGAGCCATGAACTACCAACCATGGAAAGGAAGACAAAATTTATAGTCTGATCCTGACTAAATCAGATGAAAACAAAATTAAAAAATAAATCAACAGTCTCTAGAGGATTTTAAGAGGATCCAGGTTAGACACAATGTAGCATTTATACAACCAAGGACACAATCTAAAATCACTTGATAGACAAAGCAGCAGGAAAATGGGACCAAACCTCAAGGGAAAAGATAATTATCAGCTGCTGACCCAGAGCTGATCCAGATGTTGGCAATTATCAGATACTTTAAAGACTTGAAAGTAGCTATTATAACTCTCTTGCACGAGGCAGAGATAAAGGTAAACACACCAACAAGAGTGGAAAGAAAGTTCTCAGCAGAGAAAATGAAATTATTTAAAAATTTCAAAAAAAAAAAAAAAAAAGGACCAACTGGAAATTTTATGTCTCAAAAATAATACACCTGAAATTTAAAAAAATGTTTACTGGAAGGCCTCAATGGAACCTGAAGGTAAATCAATAGAAATTTTGCAATCTAAGAAACAGAAAGAAAAATGAAAACAAACCAGCAAATAAATAGAGCCTTGGGAACTTATGGAAGGACATGAAAAGGTCATTTATGTCCCAGGAGAAGAGGACGAGTCTTTAAAGAAATATGACTAAAAACTTTCCAAATTTGATGAAAGACATAAATTTACAGATGCAACAAGTTCAGCAAGTCTATATCCAGTAAAAAATATTCTTTATAAATGAAAATAAAATAAAAATATTCGCAGGTGAAGAAAACTGAGAAAATTTGTAACCAGCAGACCTGCTATCAAAGAAATGTTAAGAAAGTTCTAAGAGGAAATGTTAACAGAGAAAACCTTGGATCTTCAGGAAACAAGGAAAAGCAACTGAAATGGTAAATATCTGGATAAATACCAAAAACTGTTTTTTCCCCTCTTTAGGCCTTTAAAAGAGGTGTGCCAGTTGAAAATAAAATTCATAACACTGTTTGCTGGAGTTTTCAATGTATGTAGAGATGATACACACACACACACACACACACACACACACACACACAACTATACCACAAAGAGGGAGGATAAAGAGACCTATATGATTCTAGTGTTTCTCCATTTTATTTAAAGTGGTAAAATATTAACATCAACTAGATTGTGAATAGTTAAGTACATATAATGTAATCCTTAGAGCAACTACTAAAAAATAATATACAGAGAATAGTCAAAAAGCTGATAAGTAAGTTGAAATGGAATACTAAAAAAGAAAAAAAATCAAATAATCCATAAGTAATTAAACAGGGACCCAAACAAGGGAACCAAGAATAGAAGGGACAGAAAAAAAATTATAATAAACAGTAGACCGAAATCCAATCATATCAACAATTGTATTAAGTATAACTAATCTAAACATACCAGTTAAAAGGCAAAGACTGTCAAGTTGGATTTTTTTTAACCCATTTTTACTACTTACTAACTATACAATTTGGAAAGTCACTCAATTTTATGATCCATAATTTCTTTATCACTTACAGGAGAATAATATCTACCACGTACAGGCTACTATGCAGATAAAATGAGGTGGTGGTGTTAAATGCCTAGTGAATAATAAGTACCCAACAAAAAATATCAACTGTCTACTAATGACCATTAAAATGACCACTAACAACAACTAAATTCATTAACAGTGGTTCAAGATCACTATTCATTTAGCCCTATATTGTCTTGTCTTTGACAACAGCACCAACACAAAGCTACGACCACAAAAGATTAAGGATGTAGCTTGCCCAATAAAAGACAGTTTCTTTCATTCTCTTCTGAATCTGACACAAAATTGCTATACATTTTTTCATATAGTATCACTGCATACTTAAAATATCTTTGGCACTATGAATTAGTAAATTTTATAGATTGAGGCCCTATTTTTAAATCTTCTATGGACTCTAAACATTTATGTATGTGAACTAACCTCTTCTGTCCTCATTGAAATAATTCCTGCTCACTAAAAAGTACTAATTTTCATTCCTGTAACTATCTTTTAATTTTACAATACTGAATATCATACTAAGGGCCCAGGCCTCTCAAGATCTTCTTTTACTAATTTCTATCATTGAAGCATCCCCTAATGTGCCCACATCCTCCATAGGAAGGCAGAGCACTGATGCATTCTCCTTACTGAGAATGCAGACTCCTGGGATTCCAGCCAGAGAAGAGACAGGGACATTGAGACTGGCTGTACATTTAAGAAGCCAGAGTTGCTAGGGTGCCAAAGAGAGCATGGTCCCTGAGATCCATCAGTGGCTGTCAATCTTCCAGGAGTAAAAATACAGAGAATTTCATCTCAACAGCTACATACTGACTGCTACCATGTGCAGGGCACAGAGCCAGGGGCCAGGAATAGAGATTCATCAGTGAGGTGAATCAGCATGACTGCTACCTTCAGATGGCTACAGATCTGCTGGGGGAGACAGCAAACATGGCCAATGCCTCATTCTTACCCCCTGGGACCTGCCTTCTGAAGGCCTTGATACCCAGTGACCAGGTTCCTTCAAACCTTCGATGCCCCAGAGACCAGTTTGGAGAATCTCCATGCTGGGGACTTCTGGTTTTCTTCAGTCAACATCATACACACAGGGAGGTCTGGGAGTGTGTATTTCCTGGTAGTGTTTGCAGTGTCATTTACCATTTTTGTCACCTGTCACGGGAGCCATTATAATATTTGCTAGAGTATTTAAATCAAGTCCTTTACTTTAAGCTGAGCTTTAATTAAAGCATATTTGCATACATTAATATCACCCAGCTTCTCTACATTTTAACTGTATTTCTGCATTCAAAACATGACATTTCAATAACAATAGTTGTCAGCGCCTGGGTGCTTATTTATGCCACAATTACAGGTCCTGTTAATTACAGCCCTGGCTGGCTTCTCCAGCTCCTTCTGACAGAGCCTCCGTGCAGCCACAGCTTCAACTCTTTGAGTGTGTGCATCTCACCGTACACAGAGCAGCTCCACTATGCTGCAAGGGGTTTAAAGATGTCAGGCTCCCTTTATATCCAGCCCTGCTGACATTCTAGACCTTTGAGGGTCAAGAGGAGTAAATATAGCTTTTGTATCAGAGACTATTGGTCCTGGTAGCTCTGGCTAATGTCCCGGTCTTTACTGAGGATAAGTCTGGTATGTTTAAAGCTAAGGACCAACTTGAACTCTGATCTGGTCTGGAATATTCTGTGAGGGTGGCATAGTAAAAAGAAAGGCAAGAATTCGGTGAGGAATGCTGTGAGTTACAGATGAAGAAATAATAGGTAAGTCCCCACCCCATGAGTACTGCTGAGTGTTACTGGGGTTTAGAAGTGGTAGGAGTGTAGAAATGCTTCCTACTGGGCATTAATAATGAGCTGGGTGCTCAGTACCAGACAGGGTATGGTCACCTGGTGAATTCCTGCTCCTACCTGAGGATGTGGCCAAGGTCACCCACCTCTCTTGATAAGCAGAGTCCATCACTCTCTCCTCTATGCTCCCAAGCAAACCTGAACTGGCTCTGTGAGGGCACTGACCTCTCATCATTATTTTTTTATTTCTCTTTCCAACTGAACTATAAATTCCTGAGGGAAAGAACCCTACTTTGTTTATCTCTCCATTACCTGACACACATGGACTCCCAATACAACATTCCTGGGAGAAAAAATCAGTAAGAGACCATAGCACCATAACTCAAGGTTCTGATCTAAAGCCCCAAATCAAGAAAGGGCCCTAGATGGGGGAAACGCCAAAACAAAAGGCCACAGCTACCCTTGACAGAGGGCAAGCCTGTTCCCTCTAGTGGACTGGCTAGCCAGCCAGCCCAGATGCTGCCAGGGCATGCAGGGCACTCACAACCCTCCTTCTGCCCCAGCAGCCTCATCAATCACATACTGAACTTCCCCTCCCAATGGCCCCAGTGGAAACATTCAGAAATCAGAAATACAAATGACTTGTGGCATCCCCAAACTGCAGAGACAGCCAGAGAGGGGAGGTTCTTCCCAAACCTCCTCCTTTCCGAACCCTGGGCACAGCGCCTTTCTGAACCCCGTGGCGAAGCCAGAGGAGTGAAAAGTCGGCCTGAGCCTGACATTTCCAAATACTGAGGCTAGAACAATCAACACTGAGCTCAGCAGGGAGAGAGACAAGCCTGATCTGGGTTTCTCATGTTTCTCTCCAAATGGTCTCCTGCAAGCCCCAGCCCACAGACAGTCTGTTTGTCTACGGCAGGTCCCTTAGCTGTCACTGACCTCCAAGAGGCAGAGATTTCTGGGCCTGACAACAAGTGACAGTAAATATCTCTGCAGCACGAGAACAACAGAAGGACACTAAGCCAGAGACTGCTTTGGGCCAAATTGGAACCCTGGCGGGGGTTGGGGGGGGGGTGGCAGGGCTGCTGGAGGAGAGAATAAATACTTGTATTTGATCTCAGTGCACTGGACAGGGAGGCTTGGTCTGTTTATTTCAACAGCCACTTTTAAATCCCTGTCTACATACTGCCTCCTCTGCAAGCTTCCCTGTCTCCCTTGCGTATCAGTTCACCTCAGCACAAATATATTAAGCACAGACTGTGTGCCAAGTACCATGCTGGATTCTGGAGACAGAAAGATGAATTAAATTCAGATTCTGTTGTAACAGAGTTTGCCACCAAACTAAACACACTAAGAGTTAATATTTCTGTAGAGAAGAATGTGGTGATTTTGAAGCATACAAGGTGCCACGGGAACAGAGAGGAGGATCACGAGGCTGAGCCTGGGCAGCCAGGAAGTCTCCCTGGAGGAGGAGACCTCTGAACTGAGTTCAGAAAATAAAATAAATTGTATCCAGATGAAGAAAGATGGAAAAGGTAATCCTGGAAGCACAACCAACATGAAAAAAAGGCACAAATGTATGAAACCATGTGGCGTGTGCAGAAAACCAGAAGCAGTTTAACGGAACTAGATGTATTAACCAAGGTGGAACAAGTAGAGGCCAGCCTGAGGGACTGGCAGGGGTCAGGTCATGGAGGGGTTTTGTGGGGTCCTTCGTGCCCAGGGCAGGAACTTGGATTTTCTCTAGAGGAAAACAGGGAGACTCTGAGCAGGATTAGATAGGCACACAGAGTATTTAAAGACATCTGCTCTTCAGAAAGCTCACCTGGGCTGCAATGTGGCAAACAGACAATTAGAGGACACTCCTAGAGGTGAAGAGGCCAAGGAAGCAACTGTCACAGTAATCCAGCAGGGAGCTCAGGTAGTGGCCCAGTATGCAAAGCACTGGACAAACTTGAGAACTACAGAGAGGACAGGATTGACCAGACACAGTTAGGAGGCTTTCAGGAGGACAGAGAGGCATTAAGAGCAACTTCAAGATTTCTGACCTGGAGCTATGGGAAGAGTAGTGCTGTTGGTTGAGATAACAATAATGGTAATGATATTAGCAGCTTACTATGTGCCAGATGTCTGTGTTTTTCACAGGATATTTCATGTAATACTCACAACAACCCCCTAAGATGGGACTATTAATTTATTTTATAAATGAGGAAAGACAGAGTGTTACATAACTTGCCTAAGGACACATAACTACTGGTGACCTTGAGGCTATGACCTTGACCCCAGGACACAGGTAGTGGTAAAGGTGCCTCCCACAGTGTCTGGCAGTCAGTCATGGGAGTCTATCTTGGTTTAGATTACTCCAACAAGCATTTACTTGGGAGACTGTGATGTAATAGAAATATATATACTGTCTCTGCCCTCAGTTCTTGACAAAGAGCTCCTAAGCCCTTGTAATTTCCTGAGTAATGGGGGTAATAGGAGAATCTTACAGAGAGAGCTCCTAAATCCCTTTGAATTTCCTGGATAATAGGAGCATCTTTTGCTCTAATAAGGTGACTCTTGGTAGGCTCTTGGGTAGCCTCAGGATAGGGGCTGGTCTCCACAAAGACCAAGCCGTGATTACAAGTTTAGAGTTTACAGCCCCACCTTTCTGGGGAGGGGAAAGGGGCTGGAGATTGAGTTCAAAATCTATCTTGCCTACATAATCAAGTTTCCATAAAAATCCCTCAGCTATAGGGTTCAGGGAGCTCCCAATCTGGTGAATACATTCATGTGCCAGGAGGTTGGCATACCCAACTCCATGGGGAAGAAGCTCCTGTGCTCGGAACACTTCTGGACTTTGCCATGTGTACATCTTCATCTGGCTGTTCACCTTTATCCTTCCTCGTACACGTTATACTAAATGGATAAACGTTTCCATGAGTTTTGTGAGCCATTCCAGCAAGTTATTAAACCGGGGGTGGGGCATCTAACTTCATAGGCCCATCACAAGTGTGGGTACCCTGGGGAGCCATTATTTGCAACTAGCATCTGAAGTGAGGGCAGTTTCATGAGACTAAGCTCTTAACCTGTAGAGTCTGACACTCCAGTTAGTGTCAGAATAGAATTCAATCACAGGATACCCAGTTGGGGGTCCAGAGTGTTGGAAAACTGGTTGATAGGGGAATAACTCTCCCACATATTTGGTGTCTAAAGTGTTGAGAATGGAGAAATGGCTTTTCTTTAGAAGTGATCCTAAGAAACATTGGTAGGGAAGTAGAGAAGGGAAATAGGGGAGGTAAGAAAGCAACTAAGGGTAAAGTGATATATAGGTTACAATTACAGCACTCAGGGCTCAGTCCTACTGGGAACCTCTGGAATCAGTGTAGAGCATGTGTCTCAGAGTGGTCCCATGTGAGGGGTGAGGAAGGTGGTGTCTGTGCTCACTCCAAAACAGCTGGGATGGCAGGCAGAGTAGGCTCTGGTGGCCAGAGAAAGCCTGCAGGCAAAGTATCATAAGTGCTGGCAGTAGAAGTCTGGCCAGAATGCAGGTGAGGGTCAGGAAGCCTGGATGGAGCACTGACAGCATGTGCTACAAAACCCAGTAAAAGCTTTTGAAAAGCTCAACACTCTGGAATGCCTAATAGATGATTACTTCCATATTTCTAAGCTAAAGAGGACAGAAACACTACAAGAGACATCCACGAGATACCCAGTATGACTTTAAAGTAGCATCACGAAACGTACAGGATGGAAGTACTCTAGATCAAGTTCCTCTCCTAAAAAGAGAGGGCTGGAGGAAAGGCAGATGAGAGTAGAGCACGGAGAGGGAGAGTGGAGGGGGGAGGAAGAAGACTCTAGGCTCTTTTTCACCTCTCCTTATTCCCAAAGCCATGGATGAAGGCAATGTCACGCTGTCACCCTGCCAGAGGGTCTTCTAAACAGAAGCCTTGCCAGTGGCTCATGACTCCACATACACAGGGTCAAGCCCAGGTGTGTGGGTGGGTGGCAGGAGGATGCCCCCTCGGCATATCTGCAGCCCATATTCCCTTTGGCAAGGTCTCCTCACAAGATCCCACCCTGAACACAGCCATGTAGACCTCACTCCTGGTTCCACCCACCTCTTGGTCTGAATTTCCATTTATTCTCTAAAATAGAAAATGCAGACATTTCTACAGTCTAAGGTCAAGAAAATGATCATGCGGCCACATTTCTAAAGTTTGGTGCAGACACAATGGAAAGATTGCAGTAAAGTTAAATGTTAATTATAGTCTTAAAAGTAATTAAGGCTTAGAGGATTAGAGGAGGTGGTTTATAATCAGATCTGCCCATTAGGATAACAAGTGCAGATCAAGACTTGGACTTTGTGTTCAAAACCATGCAAAATTGTCTTCTAAAGAGAAAGTGATTCAAGGGGAGTTTACTAGATATGCAAAACTCAGAGATGCCCCTTACAGATACAGAAGTAGGAATTGAACTTCATCAAAGCCATGCTCTCAGTCACGATGCTGTCAGTCAAACTGTTTACAGGGCTACTCACTTTAGATACCAGAATTTGAAATGATGCCAATCTCTCCACCCCAAATTTCCCACAGATTCTTTAATAAAGACAAAGAGAAGTGTGAGCTGAGAATGACCCAGCCACTACAATGAAACGTACTACATGCAGTTTTTTAAATGTTTATCTTTAAACATGAATACACATGAGGTCAAGTAAGGAGTAAAGATGAAGTTCAAACTAGGTGAGTCACACAACCAACTTAATTGCTTTTCAACTATATCCTCCCCATTTCCCAGATGAACAATCAAGTGAAGGGATACCCACTGTCTGAGGAGTGACTCAAGATTAGGGGAGGATGAATTAGGGGATAAGAGAAGAGAATGCTGACACTGGCAACAGGTGGGAATCTGAAAAGCCCATGCTAAGGGCAATTCTATATATCCGTTGGCTTCTCTGCTCTGCTACTGGGAAACTTCCACTTGGAAGGGTCTCTCCAAATATAGTATAGCTCCTCTCCTTAACTTTGTCCTGCACCACCCAAGGACTGAGGAGTTCTCACCTCCAACACCACTTCTTTAAGATTCTCATGTTGGCTACTTTCCTCTTGTCTTCTCTCCCTGTTATGGATTGACCTGTGCCTTCCCAAAATTCTTATGTTGAAGTCCTAAACCCTAGTACCTCAGACAATAGGACTATAATGGAGACAGGGCCTTAAAGAAAGCAATTAAGATCAAGTGAGGTCATAAGTGTGGGCCTTAATCCAGTAGGACTCACATCCTTTCAAGAAAAGACACAAAGAATGCATACACACAGAGAAAAGGACATGTGACACAGAAAAGACACAAAGAAGGCAGCCGTGTGCAAGTGAAGGAGAGGATCTCACCAGAAACTAAAATCAATCCTGCCCACACCTTGATCTTGGACTTACAGCCTACAGAAGAATGAGAAATTTCTGTTGTTTAAGCCCCTCAGTCTGTAGTATTTTGTTATGGTGGCCCTGGCAATTTAATACACTCACCTGCTCCTCCCCCCGACTTCTGCTGCCCAGGGAGCACAGCACCAGCATACATGGTCAGCTGTGTCCTGCTTCCTTCATCTCTATAAGGAGAGGCTGTAGTAGAGCCTCCCCAAGTCAGTCTAGATCTGGAATTCGGCCCACCTGTAACATGAATTATTCCCCTAGAATGGGTGAGAATCTCAGGGTACTAACCATGAATGAAGAGCATCACTCTCTCTTGCCTCACTTAGCTCAATGGATTCTGCTGACTTTGAAAGCACTGCTTCATTACATCCAGGAATTTATCTTTCATCCACTTTCTATTTACTTACCAACCATTAGGTTCTAGAAATATTACTGTGCTGCTGACCACTCTGGGGCTATGCCTTTCTGTTTTACCCCTAAGTCCAAGTGAAATGTTCTTATCAACTTTTATTCATACTCTCATCTTTTTCTCTTGCCCTCCTTCTCACTCATTTCTTCCTCTCTCCTTTATTATTCTGGGGGGAGCCAACTGTCTTGTCATGAAGACACTCAAGCAACCCTGGGGAGAGGCCCGGGTGATGAGGAACTGAGGCCTCACACCAACAGCCAGCAAGAAACTCAGGCCTGCCAGCAACTCCATAGGCAATGGACTAGAAAACGAAAGAAATTCCACAGCTGGGTTTTCTGATGCTGAATTGTGAACTTTTTCTACATCTTGAAAGTGGATCCTCTGGCCCCAGTTAAGCCTTCAGGTAACTGTAGACAAGCTGACATCTTCACTGCAGCGTGAGATACCCTGAGCCAGAACCACTTCCTTGCTAAACTGCAACTGGATTCCCACCATCACAAATGGTTTTGAGCCACTGAGTTTTAGAGTTGCACCTTAAATAACTAAAAATTCCCTGAGGGCCATTTTGTGGCACCTTTCACAATGCCTTACATGGGGCTCATCTCCTGCTAGGTGTAGTTTACTATTTGTCAGCCAATGTTTTGACCAGGAAAGACTGCCTGCTCCCCTGAGGGCATGGAAAAGTTTAAGGGAGGCTTTAATTTGGACGTACAGGGTGACAAAGAGAATATAAAATGGTTAACAGAAGACGTGGCACGACATACAGTGGTTTATTAGTTTCCTAATAACTGCTGCTGTAACAAACCTGGCGGTTCAAAACAATGCCAATTTTTTTTCTTCTAATTCTGGAGATCAGAAGGCAAAAATCACTTTCACTGGCCTACAGTCAAGATGTCAGCAGGGCTGGCTCCTCCTGGAGGCTTGAGGGGAGAATCCACGTCCTAGCTTTGCAAACTTGCGTTCCTTGGCTCCTAGCTGCTTCCTCCATCCTCAAAGCCGGTGGTGTAGCATCTTCAAATCTCCCTGTACCACTGTCTTCCTATCACCTTCTGTCTCTAACGGCCCTGTGATTACATCTGTCCCACCCAGATAATCCAGAATCATTTCCCCACATTAGGATCTGTAACTTAATCGTATCTGCCAAATCCCTTTGTGCCACACAAGGTAATGTTCATAGGTTCTGGTGATGAGGACATATTTGGGAGCCATTACTGAGCCTACCATAAAGAGAAAAACCCCACTTCTAGGGTCAGATCCCAATTCAAATATTCTGATTTGTTGTGTGATGTTGAAGAAATAACACTTAACTAAGCTTAGGTTTTATAATCTCCATAATGCAGACAATAAAACTCATTAAATGAATACAATTTGTAAAGGTACCTGGCACTTAGTGCTTTCTAAATAAGCACCAGCTTTTCTCTTCCTTCCTTTTACTGAGTAGCTACAAAGACAAGCACCTGGACCAAGAAGTAAGAGGGGTCCCAAGGTTGTGGGCTTGTAACTAGTTTTGTATGGCACTTAGTGTTTACAAGGCAGTTTTATACCTATTAACCTCATTTGACTATTATTCCCATTTTACCAAATGAGGAAAACAGAGGCACCAAGGTGTTCAGTGGTTTTCCCAAAATCTCCCAGCTAGTAAGTGTTGTGACTGAGTTTTCTGACGCTAAATCCTAAGCTCTTTTCTTTATAGACCATGCACTTGGGTAGGACCTGTAAAAATCAAAACAGCTACCAAGCAAACTAAATGAAGTGAAAAAAGAAGGACAGCAAAATAGGGTGTTATCATGGATGCTCGGAGGGAGGATGCAGGGAAACTGTGACAACACAAAGGAAAGGTGATGGTGAGCAGGCAGTGTTCTCCAAAGCACAGCCAGGCTGGCTCCTGGGAAACAGCAAGAGAAGGAGACCTGCCTTCCCTCAACAGCATCTGTCCTCATTCTTTTCCTCTCACAAGGGTGCAGAGGAGCACTGAGAGCTATCTCAAACCTTTGGTAATAAATAACTTTCAGATGTGGCTCATCAGTTTGACTTACCCGATAAGATACGATCTCAGGAGTCAGAGGCCCACCGAGGGGACAGTCTCATGGACAATTCAGGAGGGAATTATGAGGGACTGCACTGTGGCAGGGCCTGCCTGGCCTGAGCTCGGAGCCAGACACAGAAGTGGGACAGCTACTCTACTAGGGGGCAAGGTTCATGGACTCACACTGAGGGGAAAAGGTTGTCTGTTCCCCCTATAAAGTCAGTAACAAAAAAACATCTCCAAAGCACACTAATCTACATTTTCTCACTTGCCCTCAGAAAAATCATGCTCATTTCACAGAGAAAGAAATGGATACAAAGAAAGCACTGACAGTTATTGAAAGTTTAATATTCGCTAACCCTGGAACAAAAGCCTTATAAGCATTATGCAAATATAATCATTACAAGTTCTCTATGAGGTAGGTCTTCTCATCTCCAGATGAAGGACCTGAGGCTTGGAGAGATTAAGTGGCTTTCATAGGAAGACCACAGCTACTGTGTGCCCCAATCAGCATTGAAACACAGGAGGTCAAGGTGGTAACTAACAGTCCCCTTCCAGCTGAAGGGACAGAGTCCCTTGGGTGCAGACTTGGAGCCTTTCATTCTGGAGGAGGAATCACAGGGGCCCTCCTCAGCAATGGGGGGAGGGGGTAGGAACATGTTAAAAGGGGCCCTTGAAATAATATCCTTTTGTGGATCCCAGACCCTGGCCACCATGTGTATATGAAAACATATCTTCAATAAAACATGGAAAATTAAGGTTTCCTGAGATTTGTTAGTCAAGGCCTCTGTGGCAGCTAACTTAATTTTTCCCTTAGATCTCATGTTCTCAAAGCAGGTGGACAGGCACAGTCAGATTTCAAATGGCTCCACAAGGCAAACAGGATTAGAATAGCCCCCTGAGGACCTCTTCTGACATTATTTCACCCCTCCTGGCTAATTTTCTATTTCAATGTTAAAGAGAGATCTTTTGTCCCTCTAGACCGCTCTCCCATTCAATTTAATTTAGAAAAGAAGCCTTTGCAATATTGAATTGAAAATTATTTTCATGGTCCAGGAAAGGAGCCCCAGCATTGGGGGGGGGGGGGGCAGTAGGAACAAGGACTAACAAGGACTGGAGTTCAGCAACCTGCACGCACCTGCAGGCCTGACGGAGAAGCCTCAGCCCCAACAGGGTCACAGGGCTGAGGCCAAGGTAGAGAGAGGGAGGGCACGAGGGGACATGGCAGGGGAAATGGGGCCGGGGGACTGGTCAGGGGCAGCATGGCAAGCACAGAGCCAGGCATGGTGGGGTTGAGGGGGTTGGTGGACACATGCCCAGGTGAAATGAAGCAGGGCTAGGAGATAACCCAAGGCAGGACTGAGCCCGGAGCTCTGCCCAAACACGGAGAGCAGATGTCTCCAGGCATGAGGCTCAGAGCGATCCCAAAGATGTCTTTCTGCCTTGCTTCTCCAGAAAAGGGGCAAATTCTTAGGCTGCTGCTTACAGACCCCCAACTACTCCCATCCCCCTCAACAAGAAACCTCACTTCCTGAGGGATGACCATTTGGTCCTTGCCCCTGGCTCTTCATCAGGACAAAGCCCAGAAAGGTCAAAGACAGTAGGCGGGGTCAAATAAGAAAGGCTTTGGAACAGAGTCAATCAAATCCAGGCCCCCACTCACTGGCTGAGTGGCTGCAGACAAAATGCTTAATTCCTTTATGCCTGCCTTCATTCCTCATAAAGTGAGGATAATGATATCCACTTCAAAGGGGTTTTGTGAGGACCAGTATAGTTTACAAGTACACAGAGAACAGCCAGTGGAGGGCTTGCCACATAGGTGCATGATAAATGTTCTGTCCACTTTCCCTTTCCTCTGAGCAGGGGCCCAGAGAGAGGGTGGGGACCCCCACCTTGGAACTTTTGCTGTCAGCCCTAATGGCATCTGATGTACTTTGCCTGAGCCCCCCAATTGAGGGGGCATGATCCACAGGGGTCAGGACAGAGCCCCAAACCCTGAGAAAAAACAGTCTGGATACATGCTGGACATTTTCTGTGCTCAGCACAGAGCCTCTGGAAGTCACCCAGGAAAGCACCCATAACCACCCACATTTGCATAGCGCATTATAAAACTCAGAGCACCTTTGCCTACATTGTCAACATTAGCTTAACACCAGATATACTACTAGGCAGATAGAGCAGGCATGTCTTCACAAATGAGAAACCCAAGGTTTCAATAGTTTATATAAATTTTCTGAGGTCCTATAGCTAATGAGATGCAGAGTTGGGGTTCAAAGACACTTTGTATATGTCCCCTGTCTAAAGTCCCCTCTACCACACCCTTCTAGTTGAAGCTGTACCTGAGGCGGAGGAGGAGATAGGAATCTGTCCAAGGTTAACCACAGACTCTAGGTTGGAAGACTGGGGTGGGGGCTGACCCCTCCAGAGCGGCTTGTTAATTTAGTGCTAGCTTGACCCCTTCAATTAGCTGCTGGACAGAGCCAGGCCCAGGGGAGATGGACAGCAGGGCTTAATGGAAATGGGGATGCTGGTGACGATATGAACAATCTGAATTATGGTCTCAATTTGCACAGAGCCTGATGGATTTGCAATAATTCCAAACCAGGTCAAGTGTCTGTGTCTCCTCTTTTGCTGATCTCACACAAAGTCTCCCCATTTGTCAGGCTCCAACTCTCTCTGACTGGCTGCCCGCTCCCTCCCCACCTCCATTAGCTATGCTCTCCACAGCTCCCTGCCCCCTCACCCCTAGCAGAGCTCTGACCCCAGGGCACCTCTGCAGCTGGGCCCAGAGGGACTGGGGCTGCTACTAGTAGAGCTCAGGGACCCAGGAGCTTTCAGGCCATTTACAGGGATAGACTGCACTCTGCGGTGAGGAAAGGGACAGCTCTCCACTGTCCAGGGACCCCAGCCTGTGGTAGTTTCTAAGACAAAGGGTATCTTTTAATGATTTGGTATCTTAGGGGCTCACGGTGTGGGCATAACATTGTTACAGAGAATGCACTCTGGGAAAGTCGAGTCTTCCTGGCAGAGAGAGGTACGCCAGAGGTCTGCACAGGTGCCAGTGTCTCCTCCAGACCCAGCCAGGATTAGTGACATACGCCACAGTTCATGAGCATCTTTGAAAACTTGGAAGATCTTATGGTACCTCCCATCTTCCTGGACTCTTGCATCCAGGGCCTTTGAACATGAGAAAGGCTGGTTTCACAGTGTGGGGGTGTGGTGTTGAGTGGAAGACAGTGGCAGGTTCTGGAACAGCTACTGCTCTCCATCCCATGTGTCCAGTACTAACATGGCTGAGGTGGTAGAGGAAACCACTTGGCTAACTACCTGCCTGGCTGGCAAATTTTGTCCACAGCTTCCTTAGCAAGTGGCCATTCAGTCTCCTTGGCTGCCTTCAATGCTGGGGGAACTAAAGACTTTATGGGGTAACAACCCATGCGGTCTTCAGGTTGCTTTACTTTTCAAACATTTTTCCTTCCATTAAGGAAAAAATATCTATCTCCCTATAGCTTCCACACTTTCCTTACCTATACCAACAGCAAAGTAACAGCTAATAAAGTAGTATCACTTTTATTTTGATGTGCTTTGCTTGGGGATCATACGATAGCCTCCTCCCTTTCTTCTCCCAGGAGGACCTCCTTGGTCTACTTTACCATTGAGGGCAGAGGGAAAGAGCCCTAGACCAGCATTTAGGAGAGCTGGGGACTGATCCCAGTTCAACTATGTGTAAGGTCTGGCAAGTCTGTTCATGGGTCTGTCCTTTCCACCTCTAATCTCTTGCTATGAATTCATCTGTGGATGAGCTACAATTACTAGATAAGTGTCTACTATGCACTTGTCTCTTAACATGTTTGTCATAGAATAGAGTACTAAAAAATTCTTACTATAATTTACTGAACATTTATTATATGCTGGGCATTTTGCTAAACATAGTACATACATTATTGCTTCTTTTCTCATGTTTCCACCTTAACCGATAAGGTCTGTTATTATCTCCATTTCATAGATGAAAACACAGTGGTCCATGGAGGTTAAGTAACTAGCTAAAAGTAACTGGTAAGTAGCAGAGGTGCAGTTTGACCTCAAGTTTGTCTGGATCCCAAAATATGTTTAACCACTGTGCAAAGATACCATCCCAGCCACAGGGAACCTAAAACCTAGTAGGGAAGAAAAAACTAAACGCAAGAAACACTAGGATATATACAAATATCAAATCATTATGTTGTACACCTGAAATTAGTTGTAACTGTTATACATCAATTATACCTCAGTTAAAAAATTTTTAAAAACCCACTAAAGACAATAAAAGTTAATGAAAAGAGAAAATCAAACTAGAGTCTAAACGTCAGTCTAATAAGTGCTGTGCTAAAAACCGTAGCAAATATGTATGTGTTGAATGAATGAATGACTCTCCAGGCAGAGCAAGGAAGAAATGTCCCAAAGAAAACACAGGATGAGAAAATTGCAGGGTACTATTTCCTGAGGATTAAAAAGAACTGAAATGGGGAAATCCTAAGGCACACTAAAGATGCTTTTACTACCCATTCACTTATTCATTTACTCAATACATGTTTTTGAGCACTTCTATGAGACAGGAATTGTACAGGTAACATTATAACATGCAGTATTTGCCCTTCAAGGAACTAACCTAGGGACAAATTCAGGTACTCAGGGTGGAGGAGTAAACAACCAAAATAAGGAACACAGGGATAATGATGCAACACAGCAAAGAATAGGTAAAGCTGTGCCATGCAGACAATAAATGCCAGGAGAGAGGAGACAGAGTAGCATGGGCAAAATGAAGGTAGGAAGGCTTCTTGGAGCAAGCCTAAGGATGGGGAGAGTAAGGAAGGGAAAGGAAGAGCATTTAGGGAACAGAGAAGCCAAATCTCAGGGATTTAGAGTGTAGTGGGCAAAAGGCCTAGAAACAATATTTAGAGCCACATTGTGAAGGACCTGGAATGCTGGGGTAAAGGAAGTAAAATTGATCCTACAGGGATTGTGGGAGAAGAACTTTCCAGCAGGAATGTGTTACAGTGTACAGAGCAGAGAGCTCCTGCCCCACCTGGATGACACAGCCTCCTGGACACTCAACACTTGCACTGAGCACCTACAGCAGTATAGTCTGTGAGACAGGATGTGGATTCTCCACCAATAAGGAGATCCATTAAAATTGCCTCTCTGGGTGACAGAAGGTTAGAAAGAGGACAGAGAGCTAGGGGTGGGTGACACAGAAGGCAGAAAGGCATGGTGCAAGCCAAGCTCTAAGCCCTGGGAAGACGGGGGACATGGCCAGGTAAGATCACCAGAAGCCAAATGGGGGGCCAAATGCTCAAAGCTGGGGACGTTAGGGAGACTAAAGCAGCATGCCCAGCTCATTTCTGAGTTGTGGGCATTGGGCAGGTGCTCTGTAAAGGCTAAGGCTCTCTTCCCATGGGATCTAAGATCATAGCACAAGCCAAAGGGAGCAGCTGTGCAGACACTGCGGAGGACAAGACTGGCTCCAGTTCCCTTCCAGCAGGGCTGAGGGTGGCAGGGGTGTGCTGAGCAGCAGGTGTGGGCCTGCTCCAGACTACCAGCTTTGGCAGATCCAAAGAGAAAAGATCACCCACTGGTTCCAGAGAACAGTTCTGACCCAACGGCCAGTGAGCCCCATGTTCTATCTGCCGGAGAGGAACTGTGCCTTATGGAGAAGAAACAAACCGACAAGTTTGTTCACCATGAGAATGGGGGCAAGTAGGTACTGGGAAGTGGGGATGGTAAGGGACCATAAGACTTCATGGAAGCCCCAGTCTAGGAGAGATCATTGTGGAAAGGCAGTCTGTAGAGTACTCAGAGGGATTAGAGAGTCTCGTTTACTTCCTAACGAGAGCTCCATGAAACTCCTGGAAATCATTTGTCCAATGCTTTACAATTTACAAAGGTCTTTCACTTGTGTTATCCCACTTAATTACCACCATAGCCCTTTGAAGTAGATTAAACAGATATTCCTCTGGGGGCACCTGGGTGGCTCAGTTGGCTAAGTGTCCAACTCTTGATTTCAGCTGTCATGATCTCACAGTTCATGAGATCAAGCCTTGCATCAGGCTTTGCACTGTCAGCATGGAACCTGCCTGGAATTGCTTCTCTCCCTCTTTTTCTGCCCCTCCCCACCTGCTCACACATGCTCTCTCAAATTAAATAAACTTTTAAAAAATAGATATTCTTGAGGTGCCTGGGTGGTTCAGTCGGTTAAGCATCCGACTTTGGCTCAGGTCATGATCTCACAGTTTGTTAGTTTGAGCCCCATATCGGGCTCTGTGCTGACAACTTAGAGCCTGGAGCCTGCTTCAAATTCTGTATCTCCCTCTCTGTTCCTCCCCCACTCATGCTTTGTCTCTCTCTCCTTCAAAAATAAATAAAAAACATTTAAAAAATTTAAAAAAAAAAGATATTCTCCTGCATTTTACTATGAGAAAATGGGAGAGTCAGAGAGGGCAGTCTTGCCCAAGGTGATACAACTCATGAGTGGCTGGGCTGGGATTCAATCAACAGCTCCTCCCTTCGTTGTCCTGCTTTCTCTATTAAACCATGTCCCCTACTCTTTAGTAACTGTTGCACTGGAGGCACCAAGACAAATTCTAAAAAATAAGAACCCTACTGTTCACTTTTGGTCCCCCACTAATCTTCCATGAGAAATACTTTAGACAGTTTCAGGGTCACCAACTTTTATGCCAGAAAGCAAGAGACTCAGATAGAAAGGAAAGCTGAGATCCATGAAACGTACCAAATGGCCTGGATGTAGTGTGTTTTTTTATTTAACATTCATCGTTTACTCAGCCATCTGACCTAGAAACGTTTCTGAAGGCCAGGCACTGTACCAGGCATAGGGGATATGATGAGAACACAGAACACATAGTTCCTGTTTTCAGAATTTAAATTCTAATAAAGATTATAGAAAATAAACCAAAAAAGCACCTCTACATTATTGTAAAGTGCAGTGAAACAAAGAAATAAAGGACTAAGGTAGATAATAAAGAGAAAGGTGGGTATGTTCTTTAAATACAAGGGTTAAAAAAGACCTCTGTGAAGAGGTCTCACTGGAAAGATGAAAAGAAACCAGCTATGTGAAGAGACCATGGAAGAACATTTCAGGCTCTAGTCTGGGGCAGCTGTCTCCACCAGAGGAGGGAGACACTGTGGCATGTTGAAATGAAGCCAGTCTTGCTGGATGAACAAAATAGGAGTGTGGTACCTACTGAAGGGGGAGAGAGGGCAGATTGCACAGAGCTGTGTTTGGCAAGGAAGAGTTTGGACTTAGTCTAAACACAGTGCATTGAAGGGTTTTACACAGGTAGATGGCATGACCTAATATATTCCTTATAAAGGTCATCCTTATTGCTATTTGGAAACAAAGAGGGTAAATTTAAAACAGGAAGCCTTGTTGGAAGGGCAACTCAATAATTCTATTGGGAAATGAACTACCCCTTTATAAAAAGAGGTAATTGAATGTAGAATATATCTTGGAAGCAATATTGACAGAATGTGACAGTGGATTGGGTAGGTGGGAATTCAAGAAAGCAAAGAACCAAGAACAATTTCTAGAAATCTACTGTAGGTAACTGGATGGGTGTCCCTGACATTTACTGAGATGGAATAGACAGGTTGAGGGAAGGTGTGAGGGAAGAGGTGGACACAAAGAGTTCTCTTTTAGACATGTTAACTAGGAGATGTCAGTGGGACATTCAGGAGGAGACATGAAGTGGGTATTTGGATACACAAGCTGTTGTTCATAAGATAGGGCTAGGCTGGAGACATAAACTTGGTAATTGTCAGAAGATACACAGCATTTTAACTCCATGGGAATGAGAACATCTAGAAAGAGAATGTAGACAGGAAAAAGAGGGAGCTTGTGATCCAGCCTCAAGGAACTCCAGCATTTACAAGTCCAGCAAAAGGGGACAATCCAGCAAAGAAATCTAAGACTGGACAGTGGGGTAGGAAGGAAACTAGGAGCCAAGGAGTCACAGAATCCACACAGGGCTGCATGTTTCAAGAAGGAGTTATAATCTGCAGTGTCAAATTCTGCTGAGAGGTGACGGTGAGTATCAATTTGGCCACCTGAAAGCCACTGTGCCCTTAAGAAGAGTAGTTTCAGTAGTGTGGAAGCAAAAGGCAGATGGGAATGGGCTAAGTAGTAAATATGAGGTGTGAGACTAAACAACTTCCCCCCAAAATCAAACAAAAGCCAATACATAGATTGGTATGATCAAGGGAAGATTATTGTTGTTTTTGAGGTTTCTGTAAGTTGGGAGATGTGAGAGCATGTTTGCATGATGTGAATGATTTAGTAGAGCAGGAGAAATTAATGATGGAGTAGAGACAGGGGAGTAGCCAAAGAAATACAATCTTTGAAAAACTCAAAGAAGACATAACTAGAGAATCTGGGGAAGAACTGGCCTTTCATAGGGAACAGACACTTTCTCCATTGGAGTAGGAGGAAAGGAAGAAATTGTTTCTGATGCACGTGGATTTAAAGGTTCAATAGATAGTTAGCATCTAATAGTTTTTATTTCTTCAGTAAAGATGGAGGTGATCAGCAGAGAAGGAGTGTGGAGTAAGGGAATGTGGAGTTTGAAGAAAGAAGGCATGAAATTATCTTGGGAAATGGACAGTAAGTCCACCAGAAGCACAGTATAGGGTTGCCAGTCAGTGATGAGTGCCCTATTGAAATCTATCATCATGAATTTAATTTTAAGAAGTCTGTTTTGTGACTTTCTCCATTAGTGTCCAGCTGTTGCTCCGGTGCAGGTACAGAGAAGGAAAGCAGTATTTAGAAGTCCAACAGAGGAGTTTTGCAAGCCCAGTTCAATGGAAGGAGAGAGGAGCGATGGAGCTGGAGGTATTTGTGAAGGAAATGTGATGACAGACTATAGATGCTAGGCTGGACATGGAAGGAAGTAAAGCTAGGTAGGTGCTGATAGAAAATTGGAAACCAAGGGGTCAAGGGATTTAGGGTCTCCATGAAGTCACAGATTTGTGACAGAGGATATACCTGTGCAAAAAGGTAGAGCAAGAGGAGATGGGTTGGAAAATGGTATGTTTGAAATTGAGATCTGGGAAGTTGTGTAGTTTCTGTTGATTGCAAGGTGCAGAGTATGGTCATAGGAGTGAGGGAGCCAACGAAGAATAGAAGAAAGTGTGGCTGGATGTGAGAAAGTCAAGGAACAGAGACACCAGGGTGGTGAATCGCTCATCCATCCACTGAAGTTTCTTATGCTTTGTGTAGAGACAAATAGATGTTTAGAAATACAAACCTTGAAATGGACCCACCATCTTTCCAAGATGTAAATGCCCCACTTGAGGTAAGAAACATATGTATGATCTATTCCAGCGTTAATCAAGCTTGCCCTTTATGGTTATGCAATCATCAGTTGCAGTGTTCTTTATGGAAAATCATAAAATATGGACATAATAGACTTAAAATAGCTCAACATAAAATTTTTTGCAGTATCAGGCACCATCTAATACTAGATTCTAGTTTAGATAAGTGCAGTAGCTGTTGTCAAAAGCTTAAGAGAATGAAATTAAATGTGGAGAAAATTCCATCCATTAACTTAATGTTTTCCAAATACTGCAAAAAGACACCCACCCCCACTGCTCATTTTAACTTGAGAGTGGTATATACCTGATGCTTTGCCCAAATTGATCTCCAGAGCTTGGAGAGGAAAGGGAGGGACTCCTGGCCTAGTACAGGAGAGCTGAGAAGCTCCATCCAAGGACTTAGTAATAAAGGGACATGAGAGCATCTCTCTCTCAGTCCTCCAAGGAGGGAGCGTGAGGAGGCGTTCTGAAAAACAAGAGACAGCCCCATTTATATCTCTACATGAATCAAAGAATAACACATGTCTTCAGAAAATTGGCTGAATCTTTATACCTGGCATGCACTTGTTGGTTTTATCCCCCAACTTCTTTTTTTCTATTAACTAGTGGTTTAAAATCCCTTAAAGTGAGAGACATTGTGTATATGCTTCAGAACAGCGAGGAAATAGAGCAATAATTTTGAGGGTGCTGGAGAACGACTTCATTGGGCTAACTTCAATCATTTATAGCCTATTTCTATTCTCTTCGGTCCACTCAAATGGCTTATCTGAGTCAAACACTCTGTAATATGAGGCAATTAAAAATAGAAAAGAAGCCTATTTATTGCATGTGTGAACAAAAGGAAAAGATAGAAAAGGCACCAGTCTCCCAGCCCCCCTTGTCTATTCTGAGCCCCTGAATAAATAAAACACTCCCACAGATCTAGGCTTACAACAGACCTGATGGGAGAGGCTGATGAGAGCCAGAGTAGAAGTAGTGAATCTCAAGTCCCCATCCTGACAGGATGGGTCTAATGCCACCCAGAGCACCCAAGGACATGACCAGAGCCCACACCTTCTTTATGCCCCTTTCTCAAACCCCATTTATCATTTGACTTCTGGGGATGTTCAATGAACCGAAACATTCTTCTACTGAATCATATACACCACTAAAAACTGTTTTGAGCTTATGATACCTTTGGAGCTTCTATCTGAATTGTGGACAACCGAATGGCCTTGACTTCTGTCTTTTCCCGGGGGGGGGGGGGGGTGGCATCTGCCAAGAAGATCCTATGCACAGAGTGCACGAAATTAAACTCCTTCACCTCTTAACCCCCAAAGTAAGATAATCACAACAATAATTAGAATTATAAAAGATTTCTTCTACTGAGGAAAATGAATGCCAATAGGGAGAATAGGCTGTGACAGCCATGAAAAGGGACAGAAAACTAGCAAATCCTAAAGTCTTCGAGAAGAAAGGAAAGGAAACCAGTATGAAACAGTTTCACCAACAGGAGGTTTCTTCAAGTTCTCCTGACAACAGGGTGATAATTTGTGTAAAGTATGAATCTGAGACTTGGGGAAATAGCAGGTAGTAAATCTGAAAAGAAATGCCTTTCTCAACGTCCCATAAAAAGAAGATATTATCACTTGATGATTTTCATTGCCTAAAATGCTCCTTGGGGAAGCCAAACTGAATGTCTAAAACTTCAAGAAAAGGGTGGAAATTTAGAAAAAGTTCAGAAGATAATCAAAGTTGGGAAATATGGGAAAAGGGCCCTTTGTCCACACCCAAGTCAATCAGAGCTCACTGTTGCCCCAACCAAGGGGGACAAATGGAATCAACTTCTTTGCAGGTCTATTTCTTGATTCTGGGCTTCTTGCTTCAAGCTTTATCCCAGCTCTCCCTCCATGCCGTTTCTGGTGTGCCAGTACAGGCTGGACACTAGTGGTGTGGCTGATTTTACAACAAGATGAGAATACTACAGTCGCGTTCAAGTTACATGGGTTTAGATGTATTCATGTCACGTTCTGCTCAGACTACCGCTGGTTCAGGTTTTAAATTATAAAAGCAATACACATTGTAGTATAAACCACTACAGGCTTTTTAGAGGGCAACTTGGAACCATCAAGTCCTGTTCTAGGAATTCATCCTGTTAAGAAAGCAGACAACAGGCTCCAAATGGATTTGCTTGTGCTAACCACCACATCGGCAAACCAAGACTTTCAGACCTAACACCTGCCTGCAGTTGCAACATGTCCCAAGAATGTCACCTTTAACCATGCAACTTGGAATTACCTGGTCATTGCCAGTGAAGTAAACTGTTTGAGGGGCCCCTTCTGTTTCCCTTAGCAAAGGGCAACTTTGTCTGAAAGAATGCATTCCTTCTAATAATTTCCTCTTTCCACCCCCTTTACACCTTTAAAACCTTTCCTTTTCTATAGTTCAGCAGAGCTCTTTTCTACTGCTTGATGGCATGCTGCCGATTCATGAATTGCTGAATAAAGCCTATTTTATCTTTAAATTTACTGAGTTATGTTGTTGTTGTTGAAGAATCCTAAGGAAGTAATTAGGCATCTGAGAAAAAAAATCATAGCAAGGTTGTTCACCTCAGCACTATTTATAATTGTGGAAAACTTGTTAATAGACTAAATATCCAGCAATAGGGGATAGGCCAAATAAATTGTTGACATTCAAAAGATGGAATGTTAGGAAACCACTGAAATAATGATGAAGGGAAATATTTACTAATTTAGAAATTGATTCACTATGTATGTTAAATGGAAGCAGCAGATCACAAAATATTATTCACAAAATGTACCATTTTGGTAATCTCTACATGGATAAATAGATAAGATAAACACTAATATATTAACAGAATTATTGCTAGGTTGCTGGGGAGTAAGATTCACAATGTTTATGGTTTATTTCCTGCTTTATCTGTATTTTCTAATTTTTCTACAGTGAGTACAACTATTGCTTTTATAAGAAAAAATATATTTATCTTAATGTTTTTCCTTAAAAGTTTAAAAACACAATTTCTAAGGTAAATCTCCCTTCTTCCCTCCCTCTCATCCCCATTTCTCCTCACCGGAAGCAACCTACGTTCCCTAGTTTCTTGGATCACTTTTCAGTGACACTCTGTGTACGTATAAGCATATGCAGGAAAAAAAATATTTTCAAAAGGACACTAAATGAAACCTTAATCCAAGGGTTTGCTGCTGAGGAAGGAAATCTCCGGTTATTCTTCAACGACCTCTGACAAGCAGGGTACCAGGTAAAGAGAGTGAGGCACTTGCCTCAGGCACAAAATCCAAGAGAGTACCAAATAGTCAGTAATCAAGATAAAGAATATGCTTATATAATATTTTAAAAGTCAAAATCAATGCAAGAAATCCATGAACAGCAGAATAAAGACAGCACCAGGATTACTGGTTCTTTTTTCTTTGGCCTCAGGCTCCAATATGGCTCCATCTGGCATTGTTTCTATCACTGTCAGTGAGGAGGAGAGGACAAAGAACAGGACAGAGTGCTGAGGGAAAGGGGGAGGAGGAGGGGGAGGTGAGAAAGAGACCTGACCTACACTGAATTTTCACTCTGTGCTACACACTGTGGTTGGCACTTTCTGTCCATTATGGTAGTAGATGCAACATATCTATCTCACTCATGAAGGAGGATTCCCTCTAGATGAAGGAAGCTCCCCCAGACAGCTCCAACCTTCTCTCCAGGCAGGATTGGGGGATAGGAAAGGGGCAGAGAGAGGGAGAGAGTTTAGGAACTGGCTACCAGGACATGACTGGCTGGCTAGACTGGTGAGGAGTGCTGCAAAGTCCAAAATGTATAAACCTAGCGGGTCCCACTTAGAGATTTAGGTAAAAGCTGATACTGTAGCTCAAGTCCAAATTCTTCAGGGCAGCAGGATGGAAATTTTAGGCAGGGTTTCTAGGTTGCAGTCAGAGGCCCAAGTGTTTTATTTCCGAAAACCTCAGTCTTTGCTCTTAAGGCCTTCAGTGAATTAGATGAGACCCAACCATATTAGGGAGGGATAATGCTTTACTCAAAATCTACTGATTTAAAGGTTAATCACTCGAACTACTGTCACAGAAACATCTAAACTTGTATTGACTTAGCAACTAAGTACAGTAGCCTAGCCAAGGTGACACTGTGGGGGAGGCAAAATTTTTCATCTACCTTGGTAGGTTTTTTTAGCTTGTCTATTAATTAAATTGACATAAAACAGGTTAACAGAAGAAAAACAAATTTAATTATGTACATACAGAAGCCCCATAAAACATAAGAGACCCAAAGAGAAGTCAGTTATTTGAAGCTTTTTGTGCCATCCTGAGCTAAGAAATGGGAAAGGGGCCTTGGACTTCAAAACGGAAGAGTGTAGGACAGTAAGAAGAGTAAATGTTTGGTAATTAGATGTTTGCCCTGCCATACACATGGATCTTTCAGATAACTTATATCTGATTAAAGGTCTCTCTCTCTCTGAACTAGTCCTCCATCTAAATTCTTTCAGGTAGTTAAGGGATAGGTAAAAGTTTTACATGAGTCTGCTAGGTCTTAATCATGTTCTGCACAAAATAATCCACATGTCAAAGTGGCACATTCTAGAGTCATGTATTTCGCTCCCCTCAACATATGAAATTAACAGTCACAAGGGTTTCTATCTCAAATCCTCTCTGCACTTTGACTCTTATAGTGGGGTAAAAATGGGCTTCTCCACCCCAATATTTACATTGTTTTTTTTTAACGCTTTTTATTTATTTTTGGGACAGAGAGAGACAGAGCATGAACGGGGGAGGGGCAGAGAGAGAGAGGGAGACACAGAATCAGAAACAGGCTCCAGGCTCCGAGCCATCAGCCCAGAGCCTGACGCAGGGCTCAAACTCACGGACCGCGAGATCGTGACCTGGCTGAAGTCGGACGCTTAACCGACTGCGCCACCCAGGCACCCCTCCACCCCAATATTTAGAAGGTATTTAGGAACAACACCCTTAATTATCATTAAATATAAAAGAGCTTTGTAATTTAGTCTCATATAGGAGGGGAGTCTTTTTTCCCCTACAAGAAATTGAGATGAAATCAAAATGCTAAAATAGAAATGAGTGTTGTTGAAAGAAAACCAATCTCTGTTGTGGGGAGACATGTTTAAGAACATTAGGGGGAAAATAAGCCATTGCTCTAAATGGGACTTGCCCCCAACCCCTGCCACCACCACTTTCCCCCCTCCCCCATTCATGAACCGGAATTCACCCTCTCATCCTCCCCAACCCCCTAGGAGGCAGCAGCCACTGAGGCAACTGTCTACCTCTCCCCATAGAGAGCCAGCAGAAAGTAAGGTAAAGAGAACAGCTATCAAGCTGCATGGACACCCAAGACTGGGACCCAGCCAGAGGAAGTAGGTGCCCAATTTGCAAGAGCTTTGCTTTTCTGCAGGAAGGGGAAATGTCTAGGGAAACAAGAGGGGGAGCTAGGACACCAGAGGAAAAAACCATTAAAAGAAAATGAGGAGGAGGGAGGAACACTGTGGTCCAAGCTGGAAGTCCACCCACAACCCAGGCATGTCCACATGGAAGGTGGTAGCCAAGTGCTGAGCAGCAAAGCTTCATCCCAAGTGTGGAAAGAAGGAAGCTGGGCAACTAAACAAAGGTTGTAACACCCATTTCCTGAGTAAAAATCTGCTTAAACCATCCCTCTGGCCCAGCAGTGATACTCTTGGAACAAGAGAAGAGGGAATATTTGCAAAAAAGCAAAAGAAAGATGCCGCACTCCTTACAGGCAGAGCAGCAGCACCCCTAGACAGAGAGAAGCGCCAACATGTGGCAAACGGCTCAGCTGGAGAAAATGTAAAGCTCATCACTCAATTATCCTCTCTGCAGAGGTGGGGGCCAAACACAGACAGGAGGGACAGAGATGGATGGCGACTACCATATGAATTACAAATGAAGCCAGCCAGTGACCACTGCAGGAGTCTCTTTATCAGTCACAAAGCACACTCAAATCAGGATGACTCGAGGAGAGATTAACAAGAAACTCTTTACAAAATGTAGGCAGGGCATGGGGAAATGGAAGAACACTGTACCATGGAGGGATAAGGCAAGGGGAGAGGGCAGCCTGGAGAGGAGCAGTGGTCAAGGAACACGGCAACCCTCCAGAAAAGAGGCCAGAGGATAAATGCCCTGACCTTCCCCTCTCTTTTCCCTCCCGTCAACCACTGGGTCTCCCTATTGGCCACACTCAACAGAAAGCTAGACAACAAGGAGCACACTGATGCATTCCATCAGGTCAGCCCCTGGGTGAGAGCAGGGCAGACAGCGCTGGAGAGTGAATTTGGCAGAGTAGAAAGAGAGTATCTAACCCAGTCAGTACATCCAGGAGAGGCCCTGTGTGTCAGGGACCCTGCAAGAGGCAACCAGTGTATAATAACAGGTAACCGCATTCCTTTCCGCCTCCTCCTGTTCTTGAAACCACCTACATGCACAGGTAAGCATGCCACATGCACAAAGATACATACACACGTGCACACAAACACACATGTGCATGTTCCACACTTATTCACAGTCTACAGAGGCTCCTCCAGTTCAGTCAAAAATTACAGGAGATAAAACCAGCAGAATTTAAATTAAGGCAAGGGAAAAAAACAGAATGATGGTCAGACTTCTGTAATTGTTACTATTCTTAGAAACTGGACAGTAAATGGCAGACAAGAGAACATGTCTCCTAAGAACAGGAAAGCTGATCAAAGAGGTTGCTCTGTTACTGGAAACAGAAAGGAAAGAAGCTAAGGAGGATGACTGGAAATTGGGACAGGGAGGCAGCCCTGCCCCTCCTTCCCCTTCCCCCACCTCAGGAATTAAGCATTGGCAGGGAGAAAAGCACACCAGACCAGAACATGAAAGTTGACCTGGCTTTCCACTCTGACCAATATGACTTTCTAGATGTGTGACCCTTGAATGTGTTCCTGAGGGCCAGCTCCAGACTAGAGAGCAAATCCTAAGGCGATATCCCTCTTCAAATTGATAAATTTAAAAAAACTCCCTGTGGTTGGATGCAACACCTCCAAGTACTTTTGTGCATTGCCCCACCTGCCCAACTGTATGTGGCAGTCAGGTGTCACTTCATATCTGCACACCCAGGCTTGTTCTCTCCCTAAGTGGGGATAACATCTGCCAAAAAGGGAAACCCAATGCAGGAAACAAAACACAAGGTAAGAACCAAGGACTTAGGATAACTCAGGGCCTGCTGTCAGGGTGAGACAGCCTCCGAGGGGAGGAGCATGGGATTCTCCACCACCTGTGAGAGGGCTGCGAAGGAAATCTGAAAGGAGGGAGATAGAGGATGAAGTGAAATCCAGTGACTAAATTCCAGGGTCCATCATCATCATCAGTTTCTTGACTTCCTAATCGATGCAGTGTGGAAGGACAGGGGCTCTGGGGCCCCAGCCCTGCCAATTACTACTTGATTTGGGCTAACTCTACTCCTTAGCCTCCTCATCTGTAGAATCAGGTAAGCACAACACCTTTTTCACAAAGAATTATACGAATAAAGTGAAAGAATCTATGTGAAAGTGTTCTGTGACTCACATAACATTATGAGGTTCCTTGTCGTTGATGACAAAATGCTGCTTCTGAGAACTCCTAGGCTTTCTTCTGGCCTCCACCTGGGTCTCTTGCTCAGTTTTTTAGACACCTCACTGTCAGCTTAGGAAGTGGGTTTGTAGGGTCTGCCCCAGACATGGTGGAGGAAAGTGAGGTCTTGTGTTCCAGCAGGAACAATGCAAGTTAGACTTAAGGAAGGACTTCCCCACATTGCAGCAGGTGAGTAAAGGAGAAAGTGGACTTTCTGAGAGAGGGGGGAAGGGTCCTTTGAAGCATGAGTGAGACCCTCATCGGCTGAGATAAGTGATTTAGAAGTATGTTTGGAATTACTCCTGGGACACTCTGAGCCTGGGAGATAAGAACCATACTTAAGAGCCCCTTCTAGACTCCTCTCCAGGCTCCAGAGGTTAATGTTTCCATTTAAATGGAAATTGAGTGCAAAATTATTAGCAACTGTTCAAAAAGAACCAAATTACAAGGGGCTGTTCTTTGTACAGTACAAACAGAGCTGCCACAGATGTTCTGCACCTTAAATATTAAGGTGAGCCTCGCTGAAGGTCACTCTTCCACCTGCTAAGGAGATGAACCCAAGGAAATGTTTCACTTGGAACACAGACTCTGTGCAGCCAGAAAACTCCCTCAAGATCCTGGTGAGCCAAGAATGATGGTCAAATGCAGACCTTCCAAGAACATGTGCAGAACACGGGCCACACCCATACTTATCTCCCAGGGCAGTGCCTGGCACATCAAACCAATCCTCACTGGTTCGCAGATTTAGTATTTGCAAATGTGTCTACTTGCTACATTTATTTGTGAGCCCCAAATCAATGAGCTTTCACTGTCATTTACGGACACGCACAGAACAGTGAAAAATCCGTGACCTATGCACACGTTTCTAGCTGAGACTGAACAAGGCCACACTCTGCCTTCTTGTTTCAGCTTCCATGCTGTAAACAGCAACCTTTTCATGGTCTATTCTGTGCCACATGTCGTATTTCTGTGTGTGTGTGTGTGTGTGTGCACGCATGAGATTTCACTGTTTAAAGGGGTGCCAAGCCCAGTGCTGCAGTGCTGTCTAGAGTTCCCTCATGCAAGAAGACCAAATGTATGGAGAAAACCCTTGTGTTGAATGAGCTTTATTCAGACATGAGTTATAGTGCTGCGAGCCGTGAGTTTCATGTTAGTGAATCAACAATACATATTAAATAAGGTGTCTTTAGATAGAAACACATATAAAACAAGGATATATATTGAATGGTTGACAACAATGTTGTGACCAGAGGCTAGAAAAACCTAACCCTGTATTTCCCTTAGGAGCAACAGTTCATTATTCGATAATCCAGCACTGGCGGAGACTTTACAGAGCTCCTACAAGGAACAGAATCGACTGTAGTAGGTGTTCAATCAGTAATTGCAAATTCACAGGGTTGTCTCTGGGCTCAAACATGGAGGTAGCTATTTTAAGTAACAGGTAATTCCTTGCCAGTGGATCTCCCAACCTGTTAAAATGTCTTGCCTCTCAGCCCACATTTTCCTCATGCTCAGATCTGCATAACCCTCTATACAGTATAAGGCCCAAAGGGAACCACAGTGGGTTGTGGCTTGAAGGCTTTGGCCACACAACCCCTGCCTTGTTTGCACAAGGGTGTCCAGGAGACTGATGGAGAAGGGGTTCCATGAGTGACAGGACAGAGTCTTCTCATCTGAAGTTACATGAGCCTCCCCCAAAACCCAAAGAGTGGTTACAGCATCACACTGTACAGAATCCAAAGTTTAAAACCCCAGGAAGGGTAGGGGCCGCCAAAATGCAAAATGCTGGAGGGTGAAGTCCAGCTCTCAACGTAAAGGGCCCAGAGCCAGGACTGATCCCGTGGAAATGAGGGCAGGAGCTGGGAGTGGCCTACAAGTGGCAAGGGATGGGGGGTGGGGGAGGGCATAGAACAGGTTAGTGTGGGAGTGTGCCTTCATGAGCCCTACACTGAGGTCCGGCAGAGAAGCAGCCTCTTGATGGGTGGAAGAGAACAGGAGTGACCCTTTTCAATAAAAGCAAAGTGTTCCTATAAATGCCATTAGAGAAGGATTGCTGTGGACAAAGCAACCCAAGGCTCTAGGGGAGGACCTAAGCTTGAGATGGGGAGAGGCAGAGGAGAAAAAATACTGTCATTTCTCAACCCCCCTGAGCAACTTGCTGTAGCACCAAACACACCTACCCTTGTCATTAAAACAAGAGCCCCATCCATGTTAACTGGACTCGCTCTCCTTAAAAGGCAGCTTAGCATCCTCTTGCTGATCAAGCTTGCTCCTTGGCATCTCACCCTATACCAAGTGGTTTATCAAAGCATTCCTGATGAGCTCATGGAATATTTGCATTGAGGGCAGTTTTCTCCATCTTACCACATTTTTGGTGATCATACTCTTGGTTTTCATGCTCTTTAGAGACTGTGGTCCAGGAAATCACCCAGCTGGCCTAAGCTCTTTCTGGGTCTACCAGTGGGGCCCAGGGATCAGGGCAGAGAGGTTGGACTGCTTGCCCAAAAAGCACAGTCCACATCAGCATCTAGCTTCATCCATACATATCGCATTGTCAGGCTGGGTGCCAGATGCCAACTCCAGGTGAGGATGTATTAGGGTGGGAGTGTCTTAGTAACAGTGTTCTTTCCCACCCAGAACAATCATTATCTGTAAGATCCTTCAGTGGCTTACCAACTAATCAGAATCACAGGGACTGGGGCCCAGGACTTGACTCCAGAAAGAGCTGGTTGGCTGGCCTGGAATTGTCTGCTCCTTGTATCTCTGAAGCCATCACGGCCCAGGCTCTCTGCAGGGTAGCCCTGCAGCAGGAAGCACTCCCATTAGAGCCGACTTCTGGGATAATGGTTTTTCCACACAGAGTCCCAGGAACCAGAAAGCTCATTAGAAGCATGAAACGGCTTAGTTTTTTTAATGGAAAAAAAACCTCTCCCACAACCATTCCTACTAAAACCTAGTAGAGGTAAAATCAGGAGTCAGGACCCTACCCTGAGAAAGTCTGGCATACTCATCTGTGATGGACCTGGGGACAGAGTAGGGAATGACAAGTCATCTGCCCTCTTTCCCACCCTTTCTTTCTGTTTCCCCCTCCTTGTTCTTCATCTTTCTCTCCCACAACCATTCCTACTAAAACCTAGTAGAGGTAAAATCAGGAGTCAGGACCCTACCCTGAGAAAGTCTGGCATACTCATCTGTGATGGACCTGGGGACAGAGTAGAGAATGACAAGTCATCTGCCCTCTTTCCCACCCTTTCTTTCTGTTTCCTCCTCCTTGTTCTTCATTTTTCTCTCTCTCCCGCCCACCCATTGCCTGGAGGAATGAAAATATCAAACAGTGGGGCATCCAGCTGGCTCCCGCAACCCATCCTCTCTCCTTCACCTGCAGATGAGGTGGCTGCAGGTGCCTTCTAAAAACCCTGATGCCATCCTCTTCTTTCAGGGAAATGCTTCTGGTTCCACTTTCTACCTTTCACCTTAAAACTTTGTTTTCATGTAATTTCCTATTTTCTGCCCAAGTGCCTTCCATCTGGATTTGCCTTCCCAGCTCCTTTTCTTCACACCTCAGCTGGGTGAATTTGCCTCTAATTAGTTTCCCTTTAGATGGGTCTTCTTGGATCGCTTTTCCTCATCTCTACTCTGCCTGGATCCAAAGTTGTGTTGCAGTGTAGCCATCAAGAAGGTATGCCAGAGGAAAGCCCAAATGCAAAGGTGCCCCCAACACTCCAACCCTGTGAGGCAGGTTGCATACACTTAAAACCAGGGACTAAGATTAGAGAGGAAGGTTTACCAGACTTTGGATTCGCGTTGTTTTAAGCGGACTTGGTGTACTGTTCATTAGATCCACCAGCACAGGCTAGGGGACAGGAGGAAGAAGAGAGACAGGAGGAAACCAAGTGAGTTGGACAGGAAGAGCACTTTGGGATTTGGGGCATCAGACACAGCTGTGAGGGTGAGACAATTAGAGAGGACATGCGTCTTCTGAGAAGTGTTACTATGGGTGTAAAACGTATCCCTCTTAATATTCTTTAAGAGATTTAAGATTTACATTGTTATTTGCTGATTGTGGAGTGCCCTTCTCAAAATGCAATGCTTTATACACACTAAGCAATGTGGGATGGTGGTTTTCAGTTATCAAGACCGAGTCTAAACTGCTTAACATGACTAACCAGGTCTCACAATGCCTTGACTCTCCTGGTCATCTGACACACTGTCCAGTCATAGTTCACATCCAGCCAGGTGGAACTCATTTCAGATGCATTAACAGACCAGCTTGTTTTCTCCTTGGACCCACAATCATCTTCCCCTGCTCAATTCCTACACGAGGTTTTAGCTTAAATACCACTTCCAACTCCCCAAGTCTGGGCTCCATGGCTTTCCACTGTCTCCCTTAGCATCCCGCACTACTCCTACCTGAGTTTTTGGACTACATCAAGTTGTGGAATAACTGTCTTCTTCACCCGGTTATAAACATCAGGAGGGCAGGGACTGTGTCTCCCTCATCACTCAATCCTCTGTGGTTAATACGGTCTGTTACATAATAAATCCTCAGTAAACATCCTCTGAATGATTGACTCTAACTTGCCCATCACAAGAAACCATGCTGACTCCTGACATTCCACAATTCTCCACCCCTGTTGCCACTTAGGTCTCTTTTCCTGACCATTTTCAGCCTCTAGACCATGAGGCTCACCCACTTCCATCTGTGGGAACTGCTAGAATGGAAGCATCCCGTGCTCCTGGCTATCACCCTGGGGGCTCTGTCAGCATGAGCAGCCTCAACGAAATGAGAGAGGGCTGCATGGTGAAGCATCCTCCGACAGGCAGATCACTCACCAGCCAGGTATTCACCTCTCCAGGACTGCCTCGCCAGACTAGGTGCTGAACCTAACTTCAAAGGGGATTTTTTTTTTTTTTTTTTTTTTAGGATTTCCTTTCTCAGGCTGGATCTTCCTCCAGTTCCTCCAAATCCTTGCTGTCCTTAGGACAGGACTTATTCATCTCAAAAAACAAACATGTATTGAGCAATTATGGCATGCCAGGACCTTTGTCTTGAGCAATTTGCAGTCTAGTAGGGGTGACAACCACTTAAAGACATAATTAGAAAACATGTGTAAAGTCGGGAGTCCAGAGGAAAAGCTCAATATAGCCTGGGCCTTCACTTCCCTAAGACTTTGCTGGGTGATCTTTATTTTATTTTTTCCCCAACCAAGCCTCTTCTCCCCATTCATCTCCTTTCTGGTGATTCCTCTCTTTTCGTTCTGCCCCAGACACCTGGATCCTCTCACTCCTGGAGGCAGTTTCCTGGTTCCCCTCTACATAGGGAGAGCCTCAAACCATGAATTTCCTCCCAGGAGGTTCTGCCTTCAGCCTCAACTCCTCTACACTCTCATCGGTCATCCTTTTCTCACAGGTGAGCGACTTATTCAAGCTCCAGATTTAAGCATCTGAGGATGATGGACTGTGTGACCCGGGAAGGAGACGCCACTCTGTCACTCTGGATTTTCTATATGTATGCAAGACTTAACACAGATATCCCTACCTAGCAGATCTTTTTCTCATCTTAACTTAAACTGAACACTAGAAGCGAAAAGAAAAGGAGACTCCAAGGCTCATGTCTGGGGGGAATCAAAGTACTTTTTGGTCAAGATCCTGGAGAGGGAATTTAGCAGCATGGGCTTTGAGATCAGGCTGCTAAGGTTCAAATCCCAGCTCTGCTACTGACTGACTGGCTAACCATCAGTTGAGCTATTTATCCTCTGTAAGCCTGAGTTTCCTCAACTGTAAAATAGGGGTAATAAGAGCTCATACTTCATGGTGTTTCAATGAGGATTAACTCAGGTAATTTATGTAAAGCCCTTCATACAGTGCCTGGCACGTGGCGCTCAATAAACGTCAGCTTTATTTTTGGAAACCTGTTTCAGGTACTGGGCAGCACTGTCCCCAAGCACGAGTTGGTAGGAGCCACATCTTGCTGGGAGAGCTACAAAGAAGGTATTTTTAAGAGATGACATTGATGGATTAAGTTCCACTTCTGGACTCCCCATATTGCCTTCCTCCAAGTTTTTCTAGGTGAATCTTAGGTGGCCACCTAGCATTTTATATCAAACAGCTCTACAGAGGACACAGTCTGGAAAGTTGGCTCTTCTAGCCTAGCAACCCAAAGCTGAAGGGAAAGGACCCTGTGGAATGAACAATAGGGAACCGCATCATGGGTGTCTGCAGACAGGAAAGAAGCCAATGTCACCACAAGTCCCCTGCTCTCCTTTCACTGCCACCAGGAGTGAACTCCTACTTATGACTTGGCCCCTGAGGCCTCACCTCCTGCTGCCCTAAAGATGTGGTCACTCCCTGAAGCCCCTCGGGTAACACTCTTGAGCAAAAAGAAAACTGGCTTTCTTACAGAGGTAGGAGAGCACACCTCACACACAAGGTGTAGAGGGCACTTGTCAAGTTTTCTGGCAGCCTGGCGCCTCGTTAATGCCCTTCTCACATCTGAGGAAGCCCCTGCCCTGTGGATCCCGCCTCCCAAAGATACAAACAGGAGCAGTCACTTCCCAGCCTCCTTTTGCAGCTGATACACAAGCAGGGGACTGTGAGGCAGCAGGGATGCCCTAGGTCACATTCCTGGGCCAGATGTGGCGCTGACCCTGAAGACGGTGGTGGCGATAATCAGGTCCCTGGCAGTGATGCGAACTGTAGCCTCCAGCTGGCAGCAGTGGAGGTGAACAGCAGCTTTCTCATTAGGGCCGCTCTGCAATGTGTAATGGAACATCATTCTGGATATGCAGCCTCCAGCCTAGTTCTCCAGGCTCCACTGATTTTTAGGACACTCAACATCCTTTCACCAAACCTTTCTTGCTTAATCAGCCAGAATTGGCTTCTATTGCTTACGGCTAAGAACCCTGATTCTTACAGGTAAGAATCACAGGGACACATGGTGACAATTTAGAAATCGAATCTGATATCTCTCTTGCTTAATAGATCTGTTCAGTTCCTTTAAATTCCTTGTGCTGCTGCCCCTGCCCTGAAGGGAAAATTTAGACGCAGATGAATTTCAGGCAAAGAGAACAGGCTGAGAAGGGATGAACAGCATCTGAGCATGTGCCAAAACAGCTTCCTCCAGAGCAGAGGGCCACACCATCTGTGTTGGGATGATTCCAAAAGTAGGCTCCAGGGGCCACAGCTGCAGGCAGAGACTCGAGACCTCCCCCCAGGCAGCTGACACACACCAAGCAAAGGCACCAAGCTTGCATATGAGACCAGAGCTTGGGGGTCTGAGACGTCGGGCCAAGGTAAGGCAGGAGGAGCGATGGGACAGACTGCGAAGCTCGAGCCAGCTCAGTAAGATGTGTTTGCAATTCCTCGGCTGCAACTCGTCCCATCCAGAGCTAGGGACCAACCGCCACTTTCAGCCCTGAAAGAGCCCTGGCATTGCTACCAAAATGCTGGCAAGCTGCCTGGTTGAGCAGAAACAAATTAACCTTCTCAGACTCCTAGGTAGCTGAAGAAGGACATGGCAGCCCCTGAGAACCATATTGGGACATGTCTACAAGCTCTCTGCTAAGGGTCTTCCTGTTTCCTGAAGATCAGGACAATTGTCAAGGAGAGAGCTGGCCTCTAGGTTCAACAACAGAGGAGAGATGAAGATACAGGGCAGCTGGAATGTGAGCTGTGGGTTTGGAGCACCTCCCACCCCCGAACCATCTCTCCCAGGCAATGGTCTGGGTAATGTGCAAAAAGAACCAAAGGCAAGCCAAGAAAGAGAGAAAGAGGGAGAGAAAGAGAAAGAAAGAGAGAGGGAGAGAGAGGGAGGGAGAGGGAGAGAGAGAGAGAGCAAGAGAGTGAAAAAGAAAGAGAAAAAGAGAGAGACAGACAGAGAGAGGCAGAGAGAGAGACAGAGAGACAAAGATGAGCCCTAATGGAAAAGTGCAAGGCTGTGCACCTTTATGCCAAGCCTTTTTCTTTTTCAGGAGCCAAGATGGGTCCTTTTCTGCTCAAGCTGGTTTCAAGTAGCTTCTGTCACTTGCAACCCAAACAGGCTAGACCATCACAAGTTCCTATGACAGAGTCTTATGCATGTTTCATGTCCTCTATATGATCACAACTGGTATCAGTGGGGATGAACCAGCATTTCATGGAAGGCAAGGTACTGCGCTTCTTCTGGCTAGAGAAGCATCTCTTGTTCATGCTTTACCTACGGGCACCTCAAAATAGAGCCAACTTAATCCAAATACCTACAAAAACATCAGCCTAAACTCATGACTAACACAGCCTATTGGAGAAATTTCAGCATAAGTCTGCATAGAACTCGAGTCTTTAATTCCATATAGACTTAGAGAAAAGATCCAGGCCTCCTCTTCACCTCTGGCCCCTGGAAAACTCAGAATGCCAGACTAGTCTCAGAAGATGCAGGGAACTGGCTGACTGCCCCTTACAAGTTCAGCACTACAGGAGTCAAATAAAACAAGGCCCCCACCATCACATTTCCCTGGCCCCCTCCCACCTTGCACTGGCCATATTCAGGGCTCAGTTCCAAGCTGGAACTACACTCCCTGCGTTCTTTCCTTGGGATGCTGGCACAGAGCTCCAGGCTTCAGCCCAGCAACAACCATGGCTTTGTTACCCTGGGGCATGGAAAATGCTCTCCCTGACAACCCAATTCATTTGACTCTTAAGACACCGACCCCCACAGTGCTGTGTCCTCTACTGTGGTCTTTGACAATCCCCTGGAGGGTCTCCCCAGACTCATGGGGTCAGAAGAGAGGTCCTCCAGTCCAAACTCCTGCACAGGACCTACCCTCCATAACCCCAACAGCTACCAGCCTGGTAAGGGAGTCACTTCCCCAGAGGCAGCTATTACAGGCATTTCAGCTGTTCGCAAATTGACCTCCCTCCTATCCCATTCCTTCTCTATCTTACCATAGATATAATTTACTCTTGTATCTACAGGACAGCCTTGAATTTATTTGAAAACAGATCATTTTATCCTTAAAAAAAAAATTATCCTCCAGCTAAACAACCCATTTCCTCTCCTAATTCTTATGGTTCTCAGACCCAGAGTCATTCTATCTGCTCCTGCCCGGATATTTTCCATTATATAAACAATGCACTTATACCGTAACATCAGAACCAAGGCCTACACTGATGAGACATTTAAAAAAAAATGCACATCAGACTTCCAGGAAAGATGGCAGAGTAGGAGGATCCAAAGTTCACCTCATCCCAGGGATACAACTACGAAACACCTCTGTGTAAATAACCCAGAAAATGACCCAAAGACTGGCAGAACAGACTTTCTACAGCTAAATGTAGAGAAGAGGCCACATTACAGAAGGTACAAAGGGTGGGGATGCGGTTGGGAGTCAAATGGACCCAAAGGACTGCCCAGGGGAGGGAAGGACAATGAGGGCAAAGAGAGGGCAAAGAGACCCTCATGCCAGACACTCCAGGCACAGGGAACCCACCCAGTCAAGACAAATCCCCGTATCATTTGAGTTTGAAAATTACACGGGCCATAATTTTACGAGTTTCTAAAATTAGTGGGCTTAACACTTAGAACTTTAAAAACCAGTGAGCTTGGCTCTGGGAGAGGTAGGTGAGAGGGAACTCAGTTCATGACTTAAAGAGAGCACAACACTAGCCCATCAGAGATAAAGCACAGAGCAGCAGCTTGAAAAACGCCTGGGATATATGGGAGGGAGATCTGTTTACTAGTCTCAGAGCATGTGCTGGAGGAACAAGAACCATTGGGAGATTTCTCCAGAAACAAAGGAGTGGGCAGGTGCCATTTCCTTCTCCCATCCCTCAACTGAGACATATATATTTACAAGAACTGGTACAGCACCAACACTCTCCACCTATCTTGCTAACACTGCAGACCCTACCCCCACAACTCTGCAGATCCACACCATGAAACGCAGACCGGGCAGGAACTTTCTGGGTTAGGTGTGGGTCCCATCCATGCAGTCCCCTGCAGGCTTGTTCTGCAGATATGTATGCCCTCTCCAATACACCCTTGGCTGCAGCCCATCCAAAATGGTGCCACAAACCTGGCAGTGTGTAAGCAGCCCTGACAAGGGCCAGCACCACCCCAAGGTGACTGTTGCCTGAGGGAGAAAAGAAGATAACCACATACCAGTCCGACTGCTGCCCCAGCGGTGAGGCTGGGAAAACAGTGGTTTGACTGTAGGCCCCACCCACCAATGCAAGTTTGTCAGGGCACAACACAGGCAAAGTGCCCTGCAGTTTGCTGCTACTGCATCTCTGGCAAATGCCTGGTGTGACTCAAGACCACAAGGCAGCCCCAGACTGGCCCACAACACAGGGACAAAAACCCTGCCCATAACAGGCAAAAATAGCCATCGCAGATGACTGGACTGAAGGCAAAAGTGGCTCAGCCACAAGAATAGAGCACAGACAACACATATACGACACACCCCTGAAGCACGAGCTTCTAGAGAACAGAGGACATTGCACTACAGGGCACTAAAGGACCTCTTCTTTAGTTATACCACTACTTTCAAGAACAAGAGATATAACTGATTTCCTACCACAGAGAAACAGATCTCTAGAGTTAGACAAAATAAGGAGACAGAGTAAAATATCACAAAGGAAAGAACAGGATAAGGTCACAGGAAAAGAGCTAAATGAAACTGAGGCAAGTAACATACCTGATAAATAATGTAAAGTCATCATAAAGATACTCACTGGACTTGAAAAAACAGCACATGACCCCATTGAGACCCTTAACAAAGAAAGAGAAAGAAAGGACCAGAGATGAAAGACTCAATAAATGAAATTAAAAATACACTAAAGAGGCACCTGGGTCATTTAAGCATCTGACTCTTGATTTCAGCTCAGGTCATCTCCTTGTCATGAGATAGAGCCCCACATCAGACTCTGCACTGGGTGTGGAGCCTGATTAAGATTCCCTAGCCACTTACCCCTCCCCCCCACTCTCTCACGCACACATATACACATGCTCGCTCTCTCTCTCTGTCTGAAAAGAAAAAAAAATACACTAGAGTGAATAAATAGTAGGCTAGAGGAAGCAGAACAGATCCATGACCTGGAGGAGAGAGTAATGGAAAGCAATCAAGTTGAACAGGAAAGAAAAAAAAATAAAATTAAAGAAACTCAACTTAGAGAACTCAGCAACACCATCAAGCATAATAATATCTGCACTATAGGGATCCCAGAAGGACAGACGAGAGAAAATAGCGAAGAAAATATATTCAAAGAATTAATAGCACAAAACATCTCAAACCTGGAAAAGGCAACAAAAATCTAGATCCAGGAATCACAGAGAACCCCCAACATCATCAACCCACAGTGTTCCACACCAAGACACAAGGTAATTAAAAAGACAAAAAGTAGTACTGAAGAGAAAAATTTTAAAGCAGCAACAGAAAAGAAAACCATTACATACAAGGGAATCACCATAAGGCTACGAGCTGATTTTTCAACAGAAAGTTTGTAGGTAAGAATGAAGTGGCAGGATATATTCAAAGTGCTGAAAGGAAAAAACACACACACACACACACACACACACACACACTCCCAAGAACACTCTATCCAGTAAGGCTATTTGGAACAGAAGAGATAAAGAGATTCCCGGACAACTAAAACTTAAAGGAATTCATCACCACTAAACCAGCCCTAAAAGAAATATTAAAAGGAATTCTTTGAATGTAAAGGAAAGACCATAAGCAAGAGTAAGAAAAGTAGGAAGCATAAAAGCAGTAAAACTATTCTATCTATAAAAATCAGTCAAGACGGGGCACCTGGGTGGCCCAGTCAGTTGAATGGCCAACTTCATCTCAGGTCGTGATCTCGCAGTTCTTGAGTTCGAGCCCCACATCGGGCTCTGTGATGACAGCTTGGAGCCTGGAGCCTACTTCAGATTCTGTGTCTCCCTCTCTCTCTGCCCCTCCCCCGCTCATACTCTGTCTCTGTCTCTCTCAAAAGTAAATAAAACATTTAAAAAAAATCAGTCAAGGGATTGGCGAAATAAAAGCATGAAAATATGACACCATATATCTAAAACATGGTGGGGGAAGGAGTAAGGAATGGGTTCAAACTGAAATGACCATCAACTTAATATGGATTGCTTTATGTACACAAGATGTTACACACAAAGCTAATGGTAACCACAAATCGAAGAGCAATAATAGATATGCAAAAAAATAGAAATCCAAATATATCACTAAATAAAGACAGAAAACTGTGAGAGAAGCAAGAGAAAAAAGGAAGAGAGAACTACTAAAACAACCATAAAACAAGTAACAAAATGGCAAGAAGTACGTACCTATCAATAATTACTATGAGTATAAATGGACTAAATGCTCCAGTCAAAAGACATAGGATGGCAGAATGGATAAAAAGTAAGATCCATCTATATACTACCTATAAGAGACTCGTTTCAGACCTAAAGACACATGAACATTAAAAATGAAGGGATGGACAGGCATTTATCATGCAAAGGAAAGTGAAAACAAAGCTGGAGTAGCAATAGTTGTATCAGTCAAAAGAGACTTGCAAACACAGACCATAGTAAGAGACAGAAAAAGGCACTATATAATCATGAAAGGAACAATCCAACAAGAAGATATAATAATTGTAAACATTTATGCACCCAACATAAAGGCACCTGAATGTAAAGCAGCTAATAGCAAACATAAAGAAGTAATCAATAGTAACACAATAGTAGTGGACTTTAAAACCCACTTGCATGAATAGATAGATCATCCAGATAGAAAACCAACACAGAAACAGTGGCTTTGAATGACACACTGGACCACATGGATCTAATAGATATACTCAGAACACTCCAACCTGAAACAGCAAAATAGACATGCTTTTCAAATGTACATGGAACATTCTCGAGAAGAGATCACATTAGGACACAAAACAAGTCTCAAAAAAACAAAATGATTGAGGTCATATCATGCATCTTTTCCCAACAGAATACTATGAAACTAGAAATCAACCACAAGAAAAAAATCTGGTAAGGACACAAATATACCGAGGTTAAATAACATGTTACCAAACAATAAATGGATCAGCCAACACATCAAAGAGGAATAAAAAAAATACATGGGAAAAAAAATACATGGAGACAAATGAAAAGAAAAACCTAATAGTCTAAAATCTTCACGATGCAGCAAAAGCTGTTCTAAGAGGGAAGTTTACAGCAATACGAGCCTACCTCAAGAAGAAAAGTCTCAAATAAACAACCAAATCTTACACTTAAAGAAGGTATAAAAAGAAGAACAAACAAAACCCAAAGAAGGAAGGAAAGAAGAAACATGAGACCAGAAATAAATGAAATAGAAAAAAACCAGAACAGATTAATGAAACCAGAAGCTGATTTCTTGAACAAAATTAATACACTTCTAGCCAGACCCATCAAGAGAGATAGAGAAAAAAGACTCAAACAAAATCATAAATGAAAGAAGAGAAATAAAAATCCAACACCACAGAAATACAAATGACTGTAAGAAAATATCATAAAAAATTATATGCCAGCATATTGGACAACCTCAAAGAAATGGATAAATCCCTAGAAACTGAATCAAGAAATAGATTCAGTGTCAGATCTCCCTGTGCCCTTCTCTTACCAGGAAATACATGACTGCACATAGGGCTCACCCAGGTAATACAGGAAAATCTCTTCATCTCAAGATCCTTAATCACATAGGCAAAGGCATTTTTTGCCCTACCAATTAACACTCACAGGTGCTAGGGATTAGGGCACGGATATCTTTGGGGGGCCATTATTTTAGCCTTCTGGACCTAGATATTAAGCATAGCCCCTCTCAGAGCTTAACGCCCAAGGCCACAGTGGTGGTCTGACAGTGTTGTGTACCACTGCCACATGGCAAGGACAAACTTACCATCCTGCAGAGTATCATAGCCAGGGTATCGATTCCCAGCTCCTCTAGGACCAAAGAGAGGAATGTTTCCTGAGCTTGCCTCTGGCACCTGCTTTTATATCCCACTGCTAAGTCAAAGCCCACCTGCTCCACTGTCATATCCTGGACCAGGACTGGCCTCTTCTTTGGATGATTGACAGTGGGATTGCCTGAAGGGATGTGATCCAGTGCTAAGGCTCTAAAAGTAAACCAGTCACCTCAGAACACAGCGCTGGAAAATTCACTCATTAACCTGAAGAAAGGCAAGACGTAGGGTGGCAAGCCTAGTCTGGAAGTGGGAGGATGTAGGCTTGAGTTATAATTCTGTCACTTGCCAGGTACTTAACCTCTTGCTTTCCTCACCAAGGTAGAAAAGCAAAAACACACCTTATAGGGTTATGTTGTGAGAATTAAACAACATAACTAAACAACAACAACAAAGATGTGTATAAGGCATACAGCACCATGCCTGGAGCTCCTGAGACAAGCTCAAAGCATTGAGGCTATGCCTCATCCATTTGGTTTTCCCTCCAACAGTTACCTGAACATGATACTAATGGAGCTGTGGTCATGACCCAGACAGCCCGGCCCTGCAGGAGCTCACATGCCCCCAACTCACCCCTGTCTGATTCACATGAATGCTCCACTGCCAATTTGAACAAAGTAGTAGGGGAGGAAGCCATTTACTCTTGAAGCTTTCCACTTGGCACTTTCTCAAAACAGGGCAACACAGAAAAAAATTACCGAGAAGAGTGCATTTGTGTGCAGGGCCCTGCAATGTGCGAGGATGGCTGGCAGCTGCTAGAAGGACACCCAAATTTCACAGGATAGACCCAAGCACTGCGCATTGCCCTGACCCTCTGCTCACTACTCATATGAAGAAAGCAGCCCCCGATTTGGGATTTTTAAATGCTAAAAATTGGAGGTAAATTAATTAAGATATAACTTAAACAACACCAGCCTTCCCTCATCAACAGTTCCTAAGACAGGATAGGCAGCATTAATTGTTGCAATTAATTAGGCATTAAGCTGATAATGGGTACAGCTGCTAACAATTAACAGCTAATTATGTCAAGCACTTTAACCATTTCACAAAAGAAATGGAAATTGGAGGGAAGAGAGAGGGAAATGGAAAGAGAGAAAGCAGTTACCTTATAAACAAATGAGACGCAGTTAGCTCCAAATGCAGCTGGATCCTGCCTTAGAGAGGACAGGAAAAGTGAATACCAGCCCTGTCCCCAGGGAGGCTGAGCTGCATGGAAGCCATTTGATTCTGAATTTGAACCCAGAGGAGACCTGAATCGAATTGACCTGAATAGTGAGCAGAACCAACATGCACCAAGTGGCCATGGCCAACATTACCTGGCGAACATTAACCCACATTGTTAATCCTCACAATACTTCATGGTACTTACTATTATCATCCCCATTTTAAGGATACAGAAACCGAGGCACGGAGATGTTAAATGATTTGTCAAGGTCACACATTCTAAGTGTTAGCATCTGAATTCACACTCAGGCACACTGACTCCAGGGGAGGCAAATGGACACCAAACAAATGGACCTCACTAATTTGAACTTTTAATCAAACCTAGATAGCTATTTTCTACTGAACCATGAGCTCAACCAATTAATTTTAGGAGAAAAAGCATCTTCTAGGCAGTTCAAACTGGAACTGAGCATTTTCTGAAGTAATAATGCTGACAAATTCATAAATCCAAATCACTCTTGATTCAAACCAGTATTCCATTTGTGCTCCCAAATGTAAAGGCCTGTCTCCCTCCTCTCCCTGGGAACCTGCTAACCCACTGGGATGTGCCAGGCAGCTCCTTGGGAGAACCTTATACTATTTCTCCGACTTTGCAGGAAGCATCACTGGTTGGTTTTTACTTGGGCCTTTTGTTTCCAACAAGCTTTATCATCTCATGGGAGAGGGAAGACAAGGTGACAGAAAAATCAGACCCAACTAGCCACCCACCCATGCCCATATACACGTGCGTGCATGTATATGCACACACAGACACCTCACTCAGATGATATACTGAGGAGGAGAGGGTTTCGGCAAAAAGCATCGAGCCTACTTTGCCTTTCTTAAGGCTTGGAGAGACAAAGTAACTTATCTAGTGTCCAGGGAGTGCCAGGTCAAGTCTGAAACACAGGTAAAAGGACTGAAAACTCACACCCCCATGTTTATCAGTACATCTCAGATTTGAGCATGTGTAAGGGTTGCCTGGAGAACTAGTTGAAACACAGATTCCTGGGCCTCTCCCTGAGAGATTCAGATTCAATGGATTTGGGTGGAGCCCGAGAAGCTGCATTTCTGATAAGCACCCAGATGTCAACCTGCTGATCCACAGAATATACTTGGAGAGCCACTGCTCCAATCCACCCCATTTCCAACCACTTGTCCTTATCCCTAGCCATCAGAGCTCATTCAAGGCTCACTAATTGTCCTCCTTCGTCCAATCTCGCCCAGTGGGCACAAGTGTTTGTGTTGGTCCAAGTGATTTGGAAAATTCAGGTGGTACTATTTGGTCATCCGTGACTAGGAACAGTTTTTAAACAGAGTCCAGGAAAAGGGGCCAAACAGGCCTCCTGTTCCCACAGCCCTGTACCACCTCCTGTCCCACACCTTGCCTGAGGGTGGGGGAGCTCTGTTTGCTGGGAGTAAATATGAAACTGTGCCACATTCAAACAGTACTGAGAGGACTCTGAATCCACAAGTGCCTCTGCCTTTGCTGATACAATGCCAGTCTCCCTCACCATGACTCCCGAGGGGGCTGAGACCTGCCTTCTTGTGCCCTAAGGCCAAGCCCTTCAGGCCCACCACTACATTCAGGGGCTCTTTGTGATTACCACCACCGCCGCCCCCCCTCCTTTCTCTTGGAGCTGGGACTCAGGGCTACCAGAGTCCTGACACTACAATCAGAGCTGTAGGGACCACCTCCGGGTCAGAGCCAGCCTGTCCAAAATGAAGCACTGACAGAAGCATGGAGCATTCCTTCAAGGCAGAAAGGACATTTGTGCAACTGGTTTCAGGCTGCATTTACGGGTCAGTGGAGGATGAGGTGCCCAGAAACATGAGGCCCAGGTGAAGTAAAATCACCAGGTTTCTGTACACTCTGCTTCAAAGGGGTTCACAACTCCTGTCTCAGTATGGTAAAGAGAAGTCTCTAAAAAACGCAGACATTGAACACTGGGGACTTAATGTGTGATCTTTGCTAGGGTTACTTTTAATTTGTTTTAATGTTTGTGTGTGTGTGTGTGTGTGTGTGTGTGTGTGTGTGTGTGTGTGTCAGAGGCGGGGAGGAAGGAGAACTCGAGTGAGCATGAGCGGGGGAGGGGCATAGAAGGAGACACAGGATCCAAAGCAGGCTCCAAGCTCTGAGCTGTCAGCACAGAGCCCAATGCGGGGCTTTAACCCACGAATGCCAAGTCATGACCTGAGCCAAAGTCGGAGGCTCAACCAAATGAGCCACCCAAACACCCCGCCCCATAATCTTTTAAAGTAACCTGCGGAGCCAGGGTGAGCTTGTCCTCTGTCTCTGTCTCAAAAAAAAATTTAATTTTAAAAAACTAAAAAAATATTATAGGGGCATTAAGCATATAATAGAGTCTGAAAAAAAAAATCAAGAATACTTACTAGTAATATAATTTCAAGTGACCTGAATAGGCCATGATTACTATTTTGGAGTAGAACCTTCCTTTTATTTTTTTAAGGAGTTTTTTTTTTTTAATGTTTGCTTATTTTTGAGGCTTAGGGGGTATCAGAGAGAATCCCAACCAGGTTTCACACTGTCAGCACAGAGCCTGATGTGAGACTCGAACCCACGAACTGTGAGATCATGATCTGAGCCAAATTCAAGAGTCCGACACTTAACTGACTGAGCCTCCCAGACACCCCATAGAACTTTCCTTTTGTTTCTGAAACCTATTCCCATATAATAACCTTAGAAGGGTAATTATAAATACGGATGAAATTTTTTTTAATCTGCATGCACATGTACAGACAGACCATGCTAGTATAAGAAAACACATCTTCAGTACATAATATACATATTCATTGGTCCCTACACTCCTTCCATCCCACACTCAGGCAACAAAGATTTTTTTCTCCATAATGTCTCCTAGCAGCCAAACACAGGCACTGCTAATGAATATTAATTGACCTAGCATCTTGTGGTGATGAAACTGCAGATTTCCCTGTCTCATTTGGTTGCTAGGGAACCGTGTGAGACAGCCATGGGGCCCTGGGACCTAGGCTTGTTAAGTGCAGGGCAGGGTTAAACCACAAATCAGAAATACTCCGCCTGATTAATTGTGTATGCCAGCCGCTATGTATATGTATGTGATCCTGTCAAATAAACAAGAAGCAAATAAATATCAATAGGCAGTTTGGCGGTAGGCAGGCAAGCTGGTGGGGATGGGGGTAGACTCACCCTCCTCCGGCATCTCCTGGACCATCATTTCTTGTTGCATCTCCTTCCTAGGGCTCCATTGGCACCACTGTACCTTCCTCACCATTCTTCAAGGTCTACATGGAACCATGTGGTTAGTGCTGGGACCACACCTGGGAAAAGGAGGAAGTGTGGTAGTTGGATGTAATCACCCTGAAAATTGCAAGCTTCATTTCCATCCACCCAGGCCCATCTCAGATGCAAACAAGCCGATGAGTGAAGCTGGCCTGCCTGCAATTTTTCTTCTGCACCTGACTTTAAGCTCTTCTTTTCTCCTTCCTATCCCTTTTCCCTTCTGCCTACTCAACTAATAGCAAACTCCTCCTCACTGGTACTGGCCTCTGGTCTGGCCACCCCATCACCTCATACTGCATAAAGATGATATTTGCTCAGTTTTCTGGAAGAGACCCTGTGAACTCTCCTACTTCTCTTTTTTCCCCTAGTCTTATCTCTATAAGCCCTTACTTTGCACCAATTTTCCTGACCATTCTTCCCTTCCTTTTGACTAGACATGCCCCCTACAAAATAAAGTCATCCTTGTCCTTGGGTCTCCTCCCGTGATATGCCACCAGGCATATCAAAAGCACTCTCTATTCTGTTTGGCAGGTTATCTAAAGTGGAGGGTTGGGCTCCAGCCCTGGCACCTGCAGGCTTGACTGGGAAACTGAAGTGGGAGCTTTGGTCCCTTGGAAGTGAAAGGGAATGAGGCTGGTGATGGTGGGTGCTCTCATGTGGACATTATCTGGTTCTTCCTCAGGTAGCTGACATCAAGTGCAACCATGAAGATAATTTTCTTCCAAAGACTACTCTGCAATCCATTATAAACTGGTATTTATTTAAAACATGTACATATATTGGGGCGCCTGGGTGGCGCAGTCAGTTAAGCGTCCGACTTCAGCCAGGTCACGATCTCGCGGTCCGTGAGTTCGAGCCCCGCGTCGGGCTCTGGGCTGATGGCTCAGAGCCTGGAGCCTGTTTCCGATTCTGTGTCTCCCTCTCTCTCTGCCCCTCCCCTGTTCATGCTCTGTCTCTCTCTGTCCCAAAAATAAACGTTGAAAAACATAAATAAATAAAAAAAAAATAAAACATGTACATATAAAAAATTCACATTTTTATTTCTATCCATTTTTCATTTAGTATTAATTGAGCACTTCCTCTCGGTCCAGAATTTTCGCTGGCCCCTGTGTGGATTCAATGGTGAATCCAAACCAACATAGTCTATGGTGTTATGGAGCTTAAGACATCATGGGGAATACAAAATAATAACAATCTCACATATAAAGTCACAACTGTGCTAAATGTGATAAGGAGAGGCATATGGGACTATGGGGCAAGGAGCTGCTCACCTAATCTTGGGGCTCAGGAAGGCTTTCCTGAGGACATTGACTATGTCCTGAGAAGTACTAACCTCACATTCTCTGCCATCCATGACCTCACCAACATGAACCGGTGTGTTTCTTCCAGGTGCAGAGGAGGTTGTGGGTGCAAAAGGCTCTAGGCATTTCTAATTTTTTTTTTTTTGATGTCTATTTTTCCAAGAGAGAGAGACAGAGACAGAGAGTGAGTGGGGGAGAATACGAAGCAGGCTCCAGGCTCCCAGCTGTCAGCACACAGCCTGACTCAGGGCTCAAACCTGTGAACCATGAGGTCATGACCTGAGCTGAAATCAGAGGCTAAATGGACAGACCCATCAAGGTGCCCCTCTAGGCATTTCTAAATAGAAAAGAAAGGTAAACTCATTTTCTTTGTCTCTCCTAGTTCTGAATCCAAAAATGTTGAATTATCACAAAGATTCCAAAGGAGACTTAAGTCATCAAACACTTCCAGTGAATGGGTCCTGGTGGCTATAGGCATCTTTATCAGTTAAGGATGTGTGTGGGAGCAGAGGTGAGGGTGCAGGTGCTTAGGACTGGAGAAACCAGAAAGTCCCATGGCTCCTCTCAGGACAGGAAAAGGGTGGAGAGATATCCTAAGAAAAGGAGAGAGGATCCCAGAGTGAGAACATGGGGAGAGACGGAGAAACAGACAAAAGGCCCGATGCTGGTGGCCAAGAAGGAGACCAGGGAAAGACAAAGGAGGGCTTAAGGGACAGAACAGCTGCTGCCCTCTCCAGTTTCTAGTACAAAATCTTAAGTACAATCTGTATTTCCCAAATACCTTGTGGAGTAAATTTATGAGGAAGAGTTAAGGCTGCCTTAACATTAGTTTATTAAAACAGAAGCTGCCTCTAGCTGCAACTGGACTAAGGTGAGAATGGAAAGGGGCTCAGAGCCTTCATCCAGCCTTTCTGTAGGAATCCCCTCACTTATTTCTCCAGAGGGATGTCTCGCTTCCATTTGAACGCAAAGTGACCAGGAAACCCCCTCTTCCTGAGGCAGCAGTTCCAATGCTACCTATTTCCTTGTATCAAGAGCAAATCTGCCTATACCCATCCCTGGGCCACAACTGGCTCCTTGTCATGTGAGAGCCCATTAGATACATGAAGACATGCCTTCTTCATATCACTGTCCTCATTCATTCATGTATTCATTCCCTCTCCAAACACTAACCAAGAGCCTGCTCTGTAATGTCCAGGGACTGGGCCGTGGCAAGACAACTATAAAGAAAGCCAGACTTGCCCTCAGCAGCTAAGAATTTTCTGTGGGAAATAGTATGTTGACAATTTCCATACTGGGAAGTTACAAACAGAAAAGAGCCCATCCTTGTTGGGCATTTTAAGAACCCACTAAAATGAAATTAGTTTTATTTTTATTAGGATGTGTTTTAATGTACAAGGTTCTAGCTGTAGCCTTTCTATTCCAGGCCATAATCCAGAGGGGACTGAGTAAATGTAAACAAGGGTGTCTGGCTATTGGAATGAGAAATACCAGGCTGCCACTCAGATCCAGCCACCCCACATACAGCGAGTAAGAGACAGTTCTTTGTATTTAAAAGAAACCTGAGCTATTACCCCAGGAGATTAACTCCTTAAGAAGAAGTCGGAAAGATGTGAGGCAAAATAGCTCCCTGGTCCTCTGGTCAAGTCAAGAAGGAAGAGGGCATCTCTTCAGTCTATGTGCTGAAGTCCCTAGCCCTTCAGAGCCTTGGATTCTTACCACAGAAACATCCCACTAGGATCCATGAAACATAACACAATAGCTGGGATTTTTCTATGCTGAACACTCTTTGGGTTTTAAATTGGTTCTTTCTCAGGTCTACCTCAGGAATTTGGGGCACACGCTCCCTGGCTGGCTGGGATACAGGGCTGGGAGTCAGCAAAATGAGAAATGCCTGGAAACTGAATTTGGTTTACTAAACGCTTATAAAGCGGTTCAAGCCTCCCTTGGTTTGTCTTCCTAGCAGTGTTCTGAAAGCCCTTGGCCTTTAACCTTGTGAAGGACGCATGTGGGTGATGCAGACAGTAGATGGACCAGTCCAGCCATAATGCAGAGAGGTACTGCCCAGGGAGCCTAGACCACTACCCACGCCCACTGCTACTCTTCAGCGTCTTGGAGATTGGAATCTAAAATACCAGAACGCTCAAATATTACTGTTAACTCCACTATTTGCTCTGGCATTGGGAATAGGTCACTGATAGGAGTTTGGAGACCACAAGTGGCTTTGAGATAGCATATTGTCTATCCTCTACCTCTCAACCAAACCATCTTAAACAAAGGAGTATCTGTCCTCTGCTGGCATAAAAACAAACATGGGAATGTAAAATGGCGCAGCCACTTTGGAAAATATTTTGGCAATTCCTCACAATGACAAACACAGAGTTTTGGCCCATCAATTATACTCCTTGATATCTACCCAAGAGAAATCAAATACAGTCACACAAAAACTTGGACATAACATATGTTCATATCAACATTACTCATAACAGCCAAAAATGGAAACAACCCAAATATCCATCATCTGATGAATGGATAAACAAAATGTGGTATACCTATCCAAACAATGGAATATTATTCATCTATAAAAGGAATGAAGTACTCCTACATGCTGTAACCTGGATAAATCTTGGAAACATGCTAAACAAAAGAAGTCAGTCACAAAAGGCCACATATTGTATGATTTCATTTATGTGAACTGTCCAACACAGGCAAATCTATAAAAAAAAAGAAAACAGATCAGTGATTGCCTATGGATGGGGGCAAGGGGAGTGGGGGTGAGACATGGAGTAAGTTCTAATGGGTACAAGTATTCTTTTGGGAATAAAATATTCTAAAATTGGACTATGGTAACAGTTATAAAACTCTGTAAACTAAGAACCAGTGAACTTTATATTTTAAATAGGTTGGCTTTATGATATGTAAATTATACATCAAGAAAACTGTGAGGGAAAGGAGGAGGGGCATATTTTAGAACCACAGAGGATAGTTTTCTGGTGCCAGGGGTAAGATGCTCTGGTCTCCTGATAGTGCATATCTGTGTGTGTGTGTGTGTGTGTGTGTGTGTGTGTGTCTCTATATATTTCCTAAGCTCGGTCACAAACACTCCTAGTATAGAAGAATTATTTTGGTGGCCACCAATAAGCCATGTCTCCCTGCAATCACACCCTCTTTATATAGTGCCCTCCCACAGCGACTCTGGCCATGGCCGCTGACCTGCTTTGGTCACCGGGACATTAGCAAGCATGACTCAAACACAGTGGATTAGTGCTTGCACACTGAGGCTTGTCCTCTTGGAAGGCACTCAGTTGGGTCCCAGAGCCACTATGAGGAGAAGCCCAGCAACACACCAGAGAGGTCACAAGGAAAGAGACAGAAAGTTAGAGAAGGCCCCAAGTATCCCAGCTGAGGCAGAAGCCATGGAGTGAAGACTCCATCTTGCATGTTCTGGCCCCAGCAGCCACTCATGGAACAAAAGACACATCCAGTTGAACCGAGCTCCAAGTGCAGACTCATGAAAAAGAAAACACTGCCACTGTTAAAGCCATTAAATTTGGCAGAGGCTTGTTCTGCAATACACACAGAAAACACCCTGAAAGACGTGACACCCTGGCACTCACTGATCTGATGATGGACTTCACTCTGATGCCCTTGAGTTCCAAGATGGATCTAAGAAGAAACATGATTTCAATGTGTGTATACGTGCCATTTGTCACTGCTGTTTAGTGCAATTTAACACAATATTTATCTGACTGCCATATCAGTTCGCATCACTAGGAACTGCTGTACAGGGATTATGTGCTTGGCAATGAGATTGATTATGGTTATTATAGTAAAGGCTGGAAAAATGAATTTCATCAGGAAAGTTGAAGCTGCAGTGACAGCCTTGCGCGTTGACTCACGAACATCAAACAGCACCCTGAGTGCTGAACCCAGGGCACCCTGGGACCAAGATGCTGGAGCTGGTAGGACACACCTGATACCAAAGGGCCACCAAGACACAGAAACACAACTTTCTTAAACCATTTCCCTAGAGTCTTATTGCCTTTCCCATTGACTGACCATCTCAGCAAGCAAAGCATTTTGGGAAAAAATTCACGTATCTCCACTAATGAGTGGATCTACCCTCAGACGACGACATGGGTGGGAACTTTCAGAAATACATGACTTCACTAGTGGCTCCGAGGCATCTGTTTGCATGTCCCCTGACTGCTGCACCACGTACTCTGTTTTGAAAATATTAGCAGTGCACATGTCTCCCTGTGTAATAAAACATTTTGACAGCTAAGACTCTGTCAAATAAAGGGTTTTGTGTGGGGTTTATTTGAAGGGTTGGAATATTGTGAAATACTATATTTTAAAATATTATATTTTAAAAGATAAACCTGGAAAATTTAGGGCTAAAAACAGTGTTTTCTCTCTCCATGTCAGGTCCTCACCACTCAATTCAATTAATTGCCTCATTTTCCCACTTCATCTCATCACAGTTACAGCTCCACACCTGAAATACAGGGTCTGGGCATAAGGGAGGTCATCTTTCTCCTAAATGGAAGGCTTGTTTGAAATTCCTGACAGCAGTCAGAAGGACTGTATGCAACTGCTGGTCTCTTCTCTGGACGCTGCTTCTCCGTGGCCTCATTAGACTCACTGAGACCTCCCTGGACCTTTACCATTAAAGAGAGAAAATGAGATTTGCCAGATGGTTTTTAGCAAGGGGCTGAGCTCTCCCACTAACACAGCATTAATGAAATTCACCTTCTGAACCCTTTAATTGCTTCTAGCAGCACTTCACCTACAATCAGTGCTCTTCTGTTCCTACTCCCATTTTCTTGTTTTGAAAAATAATAGTGTGACACACGCTTTGATTAGAAGACATAGGACTGGCCACACTCCTTAGCACCCAGTGGATCGGTCCCACCTGAAAATGCTCACCAACCAGTGGTAAACAAATGGAAAGGACATAAAAGTTGAGAGGGAGTCTCTGTAATTGAGCTTCATAATGAGAGGAAACACAAGAAGAGCTTCTATTAATAATGACACAGAAATTGGAGGTCACCCAAAGAGAGACCTGGTACACTCAACATTCACATTAGCTTCACACAAAAACCACTGTAGATCTTTCCAAAAGATTAGTGTGGGCAATAGTGATGTTGTTTATCAGATTTATCTGGTACCTGCAGAAAGTTCTTCCACCTAGGGGGAATTGGGCCAACCTCAAGCACATCACAGAGAGAAAAAATTTTGACCGGTATCAGGGAGTAATTAATGCAAAGTCAAGTGAACACCAAAACAGAGCCTTTTTGTCCTATACAAATTATGTCCAAGTGGTTTCCTCCTAAGGAACAGGAGGCGTCATATATGTGCTAAGGGCAGCACTGATGGGCCCTGGGGGGAAGGTGGGAGGCAGGGGGCAGATTACAAGGAGTGTACCCAATTGGATATTTGTCTCATCAATTCTATTTGAAAAAACAATTCCCAGCTCTTTCCTTCTGCCTACCCCCACCCCATGGGCTGGATTGAGGGAAATTCATTATTGTATGATGAGTCAATATCAAATTCTAATAAAGAGATAATTTTTTTAAATCCCATTGTGTGGATGGCTCATTATACATCCAGATAACTCTTGGGTATATTAAAATTGTTCATTGCCATAAATTATAATGGTATCAAAATAGATTTCCTTTGCAAAGGGACTTCCATTAATATGATTTATATAACCACCCAAAAATGAGATTTGCACAGGGATAATCTGGAGGTTATGAACACCTTGTATGGGTCAGATTTTAAAGCTCCTTTAGGCATGTAGGGTATGAAGACACACTTCCAACTACGGCTTTGCTACAGGTGGGGCTCTGGCCACCACGGACTTGTCCCCAAAGCTTCTTGGCTCCACTGATGTCTCAGAATTCCTTCCTCATGTGCCTAACTGAATTCCATAAATAAGGAAGACAAGATAGTTCACCTTCCCAAAGAAAAACTGAAATTCAAATGTAACCACACAAGAGACTGCAAGGAGTTTAATTAAGGTCAGGGGCTGGGTCTATTCTTCTTTGCACCCCCTAGTGCCAACTACATACAGCTTGGACGTGGTAAGTTGTGGACAAACTTTATAAAATAAGGGAATAAATGAAAATATAAGATCTCTATTTCCACTCGCATTAAACCAATAGATAAGGGGCACCAAGTCAGGAACTGTAGTGACGTGTCTCCCCCTCCCACAAAATTCATGCCCAACTTGAACTTGTGAATAGGATCTCTACAGATGTAATGGAGATGAAGCCACACTGGATGAGAGTGGGCCCAACACCAATATGACTGGTGTCCTTTTAAAAAAAAGGAGTATCTGGACATAGACACAGGTACAAAGGCCACGTGAAAGTGGAGGCAGAGACTGTAGCGCTGCCTCTACACCAGGGAACGCTAGGATTGCCAGCCACCAGCAGAAGCTGGAAGAGGCAAGGAAGGATTCTCACCTAAAGTCTTCAGAGGAAGCATGGCCCTATTAGCATCCTGATTTGGGACTTGTAGACTCCAGAATTCTAAGAGAATAAATTTCTGTTGTTCGAAAACACCCCATTTTTAGCACTTTGCTACAGCAGTCCTAGCAAACTAATATAGACCCTTGGGACAAGACCTCAAGGTCCACAGGCAATCCTACTGAGAATTGTAAGACACTTGGGTATGAAGGAAGGGTCAACTTTGGCACCATCGACTGGTTCTGCCCTCATCTCTTTTCTTCCTATCAAGAGAAAGAAGGAAAGACACACAAGTCATCCATAGTGACTCACCATACACTCTTGTTTCACAGGACATTGAACTCCTAATGCCTATGCCATTTACCTGCAGATCATACCAGCCCTTCACACCCTAGCTCCATGCTTCCCATCTAAAAATCTTATAGCCCAATACTGATCCTCTGTCTTCAGCCTTTTACCCTAACAACCATCTCCTCCAGTAATCACAGATATTCATTCATTTGTTCAATCAATTAACCCATAATCATGCCCCAGATGTGTAAGTCAGATATGACTTAGCATTCCAAATTTGTCCCTTCTGAAGTCAGCCTCCAAATATGAGATGCTATGTGTTCTTCCAAGGGTCGTGAGCCATGCTGTCTCATATAACTTTCTGTAATGATGAAAAATGTTCCATGTCTGTGCTGTCCAAAACTATAGCCACTAGTCAGTCACTAATGTGACTAAGAAACTGAATTTTTAATTGTATTTAATTTTAACTTTAATTAATTTAAATTTAAATGGTAATATATGGCCCATGGCTACTAGAGCAGATAGTTTAGGTCTAGAAGCAATTTTTTATTCAGACACAAAGAGCCTCAAAGACATGTCACTCACTCACTTACACACGTACACACACACACACACACACACACACACACCCCTCCCGAGGAGGAGCATTAATGCAGAGCAATAAGAAGGAAAAGACACCTCACCTAACTATTCCATAATTTCCAAGTCTATCTTAGCTCACAATGGAATTAATAGCCTACATCACTATGGAAATCAGTATTAGTTTAATTCCTCTCCCCCAAACCCCCAAACTGCTTTCAAATTGTACCCCTTTGGGCCACTGAGAATAAAAAATGGGCCCATTACTGAACCTCCCACTCCTTAATGGCTGTTCCTTTAGCTACATAAAGACCCTGCTGGTGACTTGAAATTACCACTTACAAGGGCTTAAGTAAATTCTTAAGGTACCATTCTTCTTCCCAGTCTGGGGGAGAGAGAATTGGAGGTAGGATACTGGAGACTTTTCTTCCAGTTACTGTTATTCCATCAATAACCCCTCAGGTCTATCTCCAGTTCTGCTAGAACTACCCTCCCCACCAACTTACCCCAGCAACATAAAGTAATGGGTTTGAATTTCACCTCTGCTATTTTCCTGGATCTGATTCCAACCTCTGTTTCTTACAAGTGTGTGACCTTGCATAAGTTCTAAAAGCATTTATAACATGGGGCAAATTCATAACTATCTGTGCAGAGTAAATGGAATAAGGAATAGGAAATACCTATTGCACTATCCTTATTTCTACTTTTCTAAGTAGGACTTTCAAAAAAAGAAACCAGAATCCTCCTTATGAACAGATACTGAGCAGTTGGAAGACAGTGTCCTTAAAATACATGCAGGAAGCAACAGCCCCATGCTGGCTCAGTGAGGACTCTGGCTACATGGCACCAAATACCTAAATAATTGCAACTATCCAAATGTCTCAGGTTTTCCATGTTAACCCAGATAGTGCCAATAAAGGAAGCATGGTCTGGGAAGCACCGTATGGGTGGTTTGCTCTGATCATGGTAATGGCAGCATTACAGTCTGGGGTTGTAGCTACAGAGTTCCTGACCCAGGGCAGACAGAAAAAAGATTTTTCAGCTTCTGTCTTGACACAGGCAGGCCTGTGGTACTGAAATAAGTACAGGGCTTGTTTCTCTGACTTGAATCATAGCTGCCTAAGTTAGCTGAGAGAGCTTTTTAAGATTTTTCTCATCTCAGGGTGGCTCTCAGCAGAGCCCTGTTTGATCAATAATAAAATAGCTATCCAGCCACTTTGGCTGAGCACAAAATGAAGTTTGATTTTCACAGGGATGCCAATGTGGAGGACGACTCCCAAGGGCACTCTGCTTTGTGGAGATTCAGGGCTAAGATCTGGGCCTGGTGACAACCTAGCTGAGTCCCTTGATGGAGGCACATGTGTCTGGTACAATGGAAATACCCATGTTGCCTGCTAGTGATTTTATACTTCATGTGGTTTGTCAGCTTGCAATGATGGCTGGAGTCTTTGTACTTTCTGCCTATGCACAGGGCAGAGTTGGACCCTGAGAACATATACCAAGGCTGTGTTCAGTGTTGCCCCTTTTCCATCCCCAGTCACCTTCACCCTCCCCTGCTCCCTACTCCTATCCCAAAAGAATATTAGTGTTTAAAAAAAACACATAAACAATTTCATTTTCAATACATAAAAAAAACTAACAATAATGCCAGACTACACTTTCCCCTTCTTTAAATGCTTATTAATTTCTTTTTTTTTTTTTTAAATAAAAGGATTTGCAGAACGGACTTATTAATTTCTTCAACAAACATTTACTGGGTTTCCTAAATGCCAGAATCTGTATCAGACCTGAGGATACAGAGGGGGAGACAGACATCAAAACAAGTCTTTGCATCAAGTGTTAAAACAGATGTCTGGCAGTTGAGTGTGATCTTCGGGGTTAGACGCTGTGAATGCCAGCACTCCAGGGCACCAGTTCCCTGGCTCCCCTCCTATCTCACTGGCCATTCTTTTTTTGGTATTTTGTGCTCATTCCTCCTCGTCTTCCCCACCATGAAGCAGAGAAGGGGCCTCAGGATGCAGCCTTCTCTTTTTGTCTATACTCACCCTCCAGGTGGTCTCTTGGGGCTTTAGATGCTGTCTCTATGCTGTGACTCTCATTTGTTCCTTGAGCCTTGAAAAATTTATTTCTCAAGCCCTGACCTGAGCTCAAAATCGCAGGTTCGTTTATCCAACTGCCTGTTTGCCATCTCCTCTTGGAAGTCTACAAGAGAGAGCTCACACTTAATGACTCCCTAACTGAATCGTGATCTTCCCTAACCCTGATCTCCCATCTTCCCATCTCAGTGGAGAGCTGCTGCATCCCTCTAATGGCTCAGGCCAAGACCCCTTGAGTCATCCTGGACTCCCACCCTCTTCTATACCCCACATGCAATCCATCAGCAAATCCTGTTAGCTCTGCCTTCAAGCCATACCCATCACTGTCGCCCCCCTGGTCTAAGGCTACATTGTCTCTCTCCTGGATTACTGCAGTAGCTTCTTAACTGAGTTCTCTGATGCCAGACTTGTCTGCATACTTTATTCTCAGTAAGACCTAGATCATTTCATTCCTCTGTTCCAATCCCTCCACTGGCTTCCCATCAATCTGAGATGATCCAGGGCTCCATCCTCTGCACCTCTCCTCTCTGTGTTCCAGCCACAGTGACTTCCTGCCTCCTCCTTGAACATGCCATACATGCTCCCGCCTTATGGTCTTCTCTTTCCCCAGGTATCTTTCAGACTCTTGCCCTCACCTTCTTCTGGTCTCTAGGAAGTGTCAATGAGCCCTTCCCTTACTACTATCTAAAATAGTACCCATCACCTCTCCATGTACCCCCTGTAACTTTGCCTTGACTTGTTTTGTTTCTTAGCTCCACTCACATATGACATAGGTGAACTGGGTTTCTTGTTTGTATATTCTCTTTATCCCCTTACTAGAATCAACTCCCTAAGATCAGGTTCTGTTTTTGACCAAGACTATAATCCTAGAGCCTAGAGGACTGCAATCACATAATAGAAATTCAATAAATGCCTGTTGAATAGATGAACAAATAAAATACCTTTCATTAAAATGGCTGCAAGATTTTGGATCATGTGACCATGTGACCCTGGTGACTCCTGATTAAAACTAGCAATCTACACTGATTATGAGAGCCATGTATGTCATTTTACATTCTCTAGTAATTATAGTTTAAAAATCAAAACAGGTGACATTAATTTTAATAATATATGTTACTTTACCCCATATGTAAAATATCATTTAAACAAATAAGCAATATACAAATTATTAATCAAGTACTTTACGCTCTTTTATACTAAGTTTTCAGAACCAGGTTTGTATTACACACTTGTAAGACATCTCACTTTGCACTTGCCATGTTTTCAAGGGCTCAACAGTCACGTGTACCTACTGGCACCCATATCAGACATTAAGAGGGTCATAACAGTGAGTGGGTAACTGCCTTTACTGTCAGCATCAATGTTTATCTTCCTTTCTTCTGCTTTTATTATTCCAACTACAGGCATACCTCTTTTTATTATACTTCACTTGCTTTTCACATATTGTTTTGTTTGTGTTTTTTTGTTTTGTATTGTTTTGTTTTACACCTTGAAGGTTTGTGGCAAGCCTGTGTGGATCAAGTCTATTGGCACCATTTTCCAACAGAATTTGTGTACTTCATGTCTCTGTACCACATTTTGCTAATTCTCACAGTATTTCTAACTTTTTATTATTGTATTTGTTAAGGTGATTTGTGATCAAGATCATTGATGTTACTCCTATACAATTATTTGGGGGCACCACAAACCATACATATGAAGCTGCAAACTGCAATGTGCAAGGAAGGTGAAGGAATAGGAAGATCCTAGGCTTACTTCATCCCAAAGGTACACCTAGATAACACCCACATCAGTATAAATAACCCACAAAGTGACATAAAGATTGGTAGAACAGACTCTCCACAGCTAAATGTGGAGAAGAGGCCACATTGAAGAGGATAGGAAGGGAAAGGAGGGTGGAGACACAGTCAGGAGACAAATGGACCAGCAGGACTGTCTGATGGAGGGAGAGATACAATGATGATACAGAGTGGAGAAGAGGGGACCCCACACTGGGTACCCAAGGCATAGGGGACACACACTGGGAAGATCAATCCCCATAACATTTGGCTTTGAACACCAGGGGAGCCTAACTTCATGAGTTCTTACCATCAGTGCAGCTTAACAGCTAGGATCTGAGAGCCAGAGAGCTACAGGAAACTGAATCCCTACCCTTAAAGAGACATTCCAACAAACAACTCCACCAAGATACAGGATGAAGCAACATTTAAAAAAAAAATCCTGGGGTGTAAGGAAGGGAGATGGATTTACTCATCTCGGAGCATCTGAGGAGGGGCAGGATCTTTAGGAGACTGCTCCAGAAACAAAGGAGCTGGTAAGTACCATTTCTCTCCCACCTCCCCTAGTCTAGAAAAATGGACACCTGTGGAAACCAGTTCCATACCAACAGTCTCCACCTGATGTGCTAAAAATGGGCCTGGCCCCAGCACTGTCCTGTGGTCACATCCCCTCCAGCCAGGCCTTGGCTGCAGGTCCCCTCACACAGTATACCTAAACAAATGGCACCACAGAGGCCACCCCTGTGCACCCCAAGAGACTTGCCCCCTCTAATCCTGCTCCAAATTTTTCAAAAGTACCTCCAGGTGCTCTCCCAAAACATACCTGTGCAAACCTTGCTAACATTGTGTATCTTGCCCCCACATTCCCCTATGGACCCCAACTCCACTATGCCCTTGGCCAAAGCCCATCCAAAGTGGTACCATAAGCCTGGCATTGTGCAAACAGCCCTGACAGAGGCCAACATCATTCCAAAGTGACTCCTGCCTTGGGGAGAGAAGATAAACACACACAACAGTCCAACTGTGGCCCCAGGAGTGGGCTGGGGAAGACATCTGGTGTGATTGCAGGCCACACCCACCAATGAAAGTTTCTCAGAAGATGATACAGGGAGAGTGTCCTTCAGTTCAGGGCTACTAAAGCTCTGACAAACACCTGATATGACTCAATTCAACACCAAGGCAGCCCCAGCTTGATCCACTAACAACACAGCAATAAAACCCTGCCCACAACAGTCAGAGAGAGCCATCACAAATGACTGGACTAGAGGAAAAAGTGGCCCAGCCACAATAGTAGGATGTATGTGCAATAAACACAGGAAACACACGTGAAGTTCCAGGTTCTAATGAACAGGGGACACCACACTGCAGGGCTCCACAGAACCTCTTTAGAAGGCCATCACTTTCAAGAGCAGGAAAGAGAGCTTATTTACCTAACATATAGAAACAGACACAGAGTTAGATAAAATGAGGATACAGAGGAAAATGTCCCAAAGGAAATAAAAGGACAAAAATCACAGTAAGAGAGATAAATGAAACAGAAGCAATGTGCCCAAAAAAGAATTTAAAGTACTAATCAAAAAGATATGCATTGGACTTTAGTAAAGAGGGTCAGTGAGACCCTCAACAAAGAGATAGCAAACATAAACAAGAACCAGTCAGAAATGAAGAACTCAATAACTGAAAATAAAAATACACTACAAGGAATAAACAGAAGACTAGAGGAAGCAAAAGAACAGATCAGTGACCTGGAAGACGAGTAATGGAAAACAATCAAGCTGAACAAGAGAGAGAAAGAAGAATAAAATACGAAAACAGACTCAGGAAACTTAACGACACTATCAAATGTAGTAACATTCACATTACCAGAATCCCAGAAAGAGGAGAGAAAGGGGGGCAGAATATGTATTCAAAGAAATAATAGCTCTAAACATCCCAAATCTAGGAAAGGAAACAAAAATCCAGAACCGGGAGGTACAGAGAGCCCCCCACAAAATTATCCCAAAGAGTTCTACACCAAGACACATGGTAATTAAAATGGCAACAAGTAGTGATAAAGAGAGAATTTTTAAAGCAGCAAGAGAAAAGAAAGCAGCTACATACAAGGGAAACTCCATAAGGCTATGAGCTGATTTTGTAGCAGAAACTTTGCAAGCCAGAAGCAAGTGGCAGAATATATTCAAAGTGCTGAAAGAAAAAAAAAACGTGCAGCCAAAAATATTCTATCCAACAAGGATATCTATCATTAATAAGAAAAGCAGAGATCATTTCCCAGACGAAGAAAACTCACATTCATTACCACTAAACAAGCCCTAGAAGAAATATCAAGAAGACCTCTTTGAGTGGAAAGGAAAGACCATACACAGGAGTAAGAAAAGTAGGAAACACAAAAGCATTAAAATTAAATCTACTTATAAAAATCAGTCAAGTTATTCACAAAATGAAAGCACATAAATTATGACACCCTATACCTAAACGTGGTGGTCAGAGGAATAAGGAATGGGTTCAAGATTAAAAGACCATCAACTTAATATAGACTGCTACATACATATGATGTTATACACAAACCTAATGGTAACTGTAAATCAAAACCAAGTAACAGATATGAAAAAATATAAATGCAAGTATATCACTAAAGAAAACCAGAAAACTTGAAGAGAAGACAGCAAGAGAAGAAAGGAATAAAGAACAACAAAAACAACTTTAAACAAGTTTTTAAAAAATGGCAATAAGTACAAAGATGTCAATAAGTACTGTGAATGTAAATGGACTAAATACTCCAAAAGAGGGTAAAAGAATGGATAAAAAAGAAAGACCCATCTATATGTTGCCTACCAGAGATTCATTTAAGACCTAAAGACACTATATAATCATGAAAGGAACAACCCGACAACAAGATAACAATTATACATATTTATGAACCAAATGGGAGCACCCAAATATAAAATCAACTAATATCAAACATAAAGTAATTGGTAGTAATATAATAATAGTAGTGGACTTAAAACCCCACTTAAATCAGTGGATAGATCACCTAGACAGAAAATCAACACAGAAACATTGGCTTTGAATGACACATTGGACCAGATGGATTTAACAGATATATTCAGAACATTTCACCCTAAAACAGAATACACTTTTTTTTTAAGTGAATTTTCAATCTTTATTTATTTATTTATTTATTTATTTATTTATTTATTTATTTATTTATTTATTTATTTATTTATGGGACAGAGAGAGACAGAGCATGAACGGGCGAGGGGCAGAGAGAGAGGGAGACACAGAATTGGAAACAGGCTCCAGGCTCTGAGCCATCAGCCCAGAGCCTGACGCAGGCTCGAACTCACGGACCGCGAGATCATGACCTGGCTGAAGTCGGATGCTTAACCAACTGCGCCACCCAGGCGCCCCAACACACACTTTTAAAGTACACATGGGACATTCTCCAGAACAGGTCACATGTTAGGGCACAATACAAGTCTCATCAAACTCAAAAAGACTTAAGTCATACCATGTATCTTTTCTGACTACAACACTATGAAATGAGAAATCAACCATGAGAAAAAATTCAAAAAGAACACAAATACATGGAGTTAAACAACATGCTAATAAACAATGAATGGGTCAACCAATAAATCAAAGATAAAAAGCTTTAAGTACATGAAGACAAGTGATTATGGAAACGTAATAGTCCAAAATCTTTTGGATGCAGCAAAAGTTGTTCTAAGAAGGAAGTTCAAAGCAATATAGGCCCACCTCAAAGAGCGAAAAAAGAAAAAACTCAACCAACCAAACTAACCTTACCTAACCTAAAGGAGCTATAAAAAGAATAAACAAAAAACCCAAATCCAGTAGAAGGTAGGGAAAAATGAAGATGAGACCAGAAATAAATGAAATAGAAACTAAAAAATAAAATAAAATAAAATAAAATAGAAGAGATCCATAAAACCAGGAGCTGGTTTCTTGAAAAGATCAACAAAATTGCTAAAACTTAAGCCAGACTCAGAGCGAGAGAGAGAGAGAGAGAGCGAGAGCGAGAGCGAGCGAGAGAGAGAGAGAGAGAGAGAGAGAGAGAGAAGGGGGTGGAGGGAGTAGAGGGGGAGAGAGAGAGCGAGCATGAGCCAAGACTCATATAAACAAACTCATAAGTCAAAGAAATAAAATCCAACATCACAGAAATACAAAGGGTCATAAAAGAATATTATGAAAAAATAAATTGGACAACCTAGAAGAAATCAATAAATTCCTATAAACATATAACCTCCCAAAAGTGAATCAGGAAGAAATAGAAAATTTGAACAAACCAATTACCAGCAATGAAATTTAATCAATAATAAAAAAAACTCCCAACAAAGGTGCCTGGGTGGCTCAGTTGGTTAAGCATCTGACTCTTGATCCTGGCTCAGGTCGTGGTCTCATAGTTCGTGGGATTGAGCCCCACATTGGGCTCTGCACTGATAATGCAGAGCCTGCTTGGGATTCTCTCTCTCCCTCTCTCTGCCCCTCCCCTGCTCGCTCACTCACACGCGTGCTCTCTCTCTCTCCAAATAAATAAACTTTAAAGAAATAACAAAAGTCTAGGACCAGATGGCTTCACAGGTGAATGCTAACACTTAAACAAGAATTAATACTTCTCAAACTATTCAAAAAAATAGAAGTAAACCTCCAAATTCATTCTCAAGCATCCATCAATAGATTAATAGATAAAGAAGACATGTTACATATATACAATGGAATATTACCCAGCTCTCAAAAAGAATGAAATCTTGCCATTTCCAACAACATGGATGGATCTAGAGGATATAATGCTAAGTGAAGTCAGTCAGAGAAAGACAAATACTGTATGACTTCACTCAAATGTGGAATTTAAGAAACAAATGAACAAAGGAGGAGAAAGATAAACCAAAAATCAGACCCTTAAATATAGAGAACTGATGGGAGGGGGGAACTAGGTGAAGGGGATTAAGATTACACTTATAATGAGCACTGAGTCATGTACAGACTTTTGGAATCACTATATTGTACGCCTGAAACTAATGTAACACGGTAGGTTAATTATACTGGAATTAAAATGAAAAATAAAGCTTCCCACTTAATAGATAAATGCTCTGTGTGTTCTGACCGCTCCACCAAAGAGCCATTTCCCCATCCCTCTCCCTCTTCTCAGGGCTCCCTATTCCTTGATACACAATATTGAAATTAGGCCAATTAATAACCCCTACAATGGCCTCTAAGTGTTCAAGTGAAAGTAACTGTCGCATGTCTCTCACTTTAAATCAAAAGTAGAAATGATTAAGCTTAGTAAGGAGCCCATGTGGAAAGCTGAGATAGGCTGAAAACTAGCTTTCTCACACCCAACAGTTAACCAAAACTGAATACAAAAGAAAAGTTCTTGAAGTAACTGAAAAGTGCTATTCCAGTGAGCACACAAATAAGAAAACAAAATAATCTAATTGCTAATATGCAGTTCAGTGGTGTAGATAGAAAACTGAATCAACCACATTTCCATAAACCAAAGCCTAATCAAGAACAGGGCCCTAACTCTAAGGAAGCTGAGGTTGGTGAGGAAGCTGTTGAAGCCAAGTTTGAAGCTAGCAGATAATGGTTCATGAAGTTTAAGAAAAGCAGCCTTCTCTGTAACATACAAGTGCAAAGTGAAGCAGCCTGTGCAGATATAGAAGCTGCACAGAGTTAGAGAGAAAATCTAGCTAAGACAATTTAATGCAGGCAGCTATGCTAATTTTCAATGTAGATGAAACAGCCTTTTATTGAAAGATGTTACCTAGGACTTTCTTAGCTCAAGAGAACAAGTCAAGCACTAACTTCAAAGCTTCCAAGGATAGGCTGACTCTGTTGTTAAGGGCTAATGCAGGTGGTGACTTTAAGTTGAAGCCAAAGCTCATTTACCATTCCAAAAACTGTAGGGCCCTTAAGAATCATAGTTATGCTAAATCTACTCTGCCTGTACTCTATAAATGGAGCAGCAAACCGTTGATGTCAGCACACCAGTTTACTGAATGTTTTGAAGCCCACTGTTGAGACTTACGGCTCAAAAAAAAATTCCTTTGAAACTATCACTGCTCAGTAACAATGCACCTGGTCATCCAAGAGCTCTGATAGAGATGGACAGTGAGATTAATTTCATTTTCAAGCCTGCTGACCCAACATTCATTTTGAAGTCCATGAATCAAGAAGTAATTCCAACTTATAGTTTAAGAATTACATTGTGTAAGGCTGTAGCTACCACAGACAGTGATTCCTCTGATGGATCTGGGAAAAGTACATTGAAAACCTTCTGGAAAGTATTTACCATTCTAGACGCCATTAAGAGCATTTGTGATTCATGGGAAAATGTCAAAATATCAACTTTAATAGGAGTCTGGAAAAAAATGATCCCAACCCTCATGGCTGACTTTGAGGGGTTCAAGACTTCAGTGGGGGAAGTATCTGCAGATGTGGTAGAAATAGGAGGAGAAACAGAATCAGAAGTGGAGTCTGAAGATGTGACTGAATAGCTACAATCTCATGATAGAACTTGAATGGATGAGGAGTTGCTTCCTGTGGATGAGTAAAGAAGGTAGTCTCTTGAGATGACATCTACTCCTGGTAAAGATGCAGTGAGAAGAGCTGACATGACAACAAAGAGTTTAGAATATTGTATAAATTTAGTTGCTAAAAGTAACAGGGTTTGAGAAGACTCCAATTCTGAATGAAGTTCTAAGGAGGGTAAAATGCTCTTAAACAGCATCACATGCTACAGAGAAATCATCTGTGAAAGGAAGATTCAATTAATGCAGCAAACTTCATTACTGTCTTAAGAAATTTCCACAGCCATCCCAGCCTTCAGCAACCTCCATTCTGATCAGCAGCCATCAGCACTGAGGCAAGACTTTCCACCAGCAAGAAGATTATGTATGACTCATAGAAAGCTCGGATGATGGTTAGCATTTTTTAGTAATAGAGTGCTTTTTAATTAAGGTATGTACATTGGTTTTTTAGAAATGCTATTTTGGATTTAATAGACTATAGTATAAACCTAACTTTTATATGCACTGTGAAGTATGTGTTTTATTGCAGTGGTCTGGAACAGAACCTGCAGTATATACCTGAGGCGTGTCTGTGTTTGGTTCAGTGAGTGGGGTCTGGCCTTTCAGGTGATACTGGATGTTTCCTATCTGGGAGGTCCAGGTCCCAGAGTCAGGTGTAGCCTCCCTCATCCACCTGAGACTGGAAGGATAGACTGGGGGAGGGGGATAGGGAGAAGGGAGTTGGAAACTTCATTAAACTATTCCAGCTGAAGCCACATTTTCCATGGCAATTTTTTTTTTTTTTACCATTGTGTTGTAGATGAAGTGATGCTTAATAAAAATTGTGCTTTGTGTTCCACTGGAGTCTTTTTCCTTCTAGTGGATTCTCTCAGCAGGGAACCCCTGCGTAGAGAAGCAATGGATGTGTTGGATTCAGGCACCAAAACCCCATCTGCAAGCCCAAACAGATTTCTGACTCGTAACACACATGAGTTGGCAGGAAAATTAGGTCCAAAGAAGGTTCCATCCTATGTGTTGATTCAGGTGGCCCAAGGGCTCTCCTCTGAGATAGGCTGTAGAAAAGGCAGAAGCAGAGAAACCTCAGACAGAAAGTAGAAAGCATTATCCACGGGGTTTGAAGTTATGAGTGAAGAGCAGCCCTAAGAGGGGGAGGAGCTGAGGAGAGGGAAGGAGCTGAGTGGAGGGAAGGCCATCATAAGCTTTGAAGGAATAAGCTGTTAAAAAGAAAGCAGAAGCTGAACCACAGGAAAAAGAGTGACTCAAGTGGCTGCTATTTCTCGACAACCTTCCCAGTCTGTAGAATGACCACTTGTACCATTTTCTGTGCTTCCTCACTTGCAATACATAACTATCAGCTGGGGCACCCTAAGTATATTATACCTTTATCATTTACCACCCAGAAAGGCTTACTCCTTTTACCCAAAGACTTGTGTCTGCTTCCTGTATTCTTTGACTTCATTCTATCCCCAAACATCTCAGCTATTCAGGAAAATAGCCTTCAAGAGACCCCTCTCTCCTTGTCTTCCAAAATATCTCGATATGCCTGAATGCTAGAGATGGACACACTTTCAGGCTGGAATGTTCTTCCAAACACTGGCAAGTACAGGGATGAGCATGAGCAGCAGAAAACCCAGGTGAGGCCTAGTGAGACTGCTCCACACCACCTTCCTCAGGGACCAGTAGGGCCCTAGACCAGACCTCCCAGGCTCCACTACCAGCTAGTGCCCTTTAGAGTCAATTAATTAGCAACACTTGGCTCCTCAGATCTAGCTCTCTGCAAACTTTATTATGGAACACTCATTAAGCATTTCTTAAAGTTCTCTGCTAGGTGCTGTAACAGGGAGTTGTGTGCATGTGGTGCTTTGCCCTCTGGGAGCTTGAAATCTTATTTTGAAGAGAAAATGACATTTTACCTGGGAAAGAAGAGATAGTATCATTCCCCTTGGTTTAGACTTTGGTCTTGGAGAGACTCTGTTGTCCATATTTTCTTCCTAACACCCTAATTCTGCCATTGGAGCATACTCTAGATTTCCAACATTTTCCTTGTGGATAATCTGTGCGAAGCCATCGTTTAAAGTTCTACTATTATCACCTCCTCTACTTAATTAATTCCTTTGTTTAACATGCCATATTATCAACATGTTTAATTTTATTCCCAAATGCAGTCTGCACTCCAGCAAGGGTTGGAGAAAAAGAAAACAAACACCTAATTACCTTTAAAGAGTTTTTCAGTTACTTCTCCTATACCTGCCTCCCTCTTCTACCTCTTTTTTTTTTTTTTTTTTTTTTTTGTCACCTCCACCCCAGCAGTCACCTCTGACCAAAAGGGAAAAAAGAAAGATGGCAACAAGAAGGCAGCCCTTTTCTGGTTCACAACATGGCTAATGTGAGAGAGCCAGGCCATCTGTTCTCATGCCAGAAGAAGAACTGAGCAGTGATGGTAGAAGTATGCCAAGAAAGGGAATGTTTGGCTACCAAACTGAGGCCTCACCAAGTCTTAATTTTTTTTTTTAAACATATTTTCCAAATGTTAATAGGAAAATGAAACTAATGAAAAGCCTAAAGTACTTTCAAGATTCTAGTTTGGATTTTCATGTTTGAGCTTCCACCTCCACCCTACATCACTATCATTAATGAAGGGATACAGTATCTCTAAAATGGTGCTGCCCTTTGTTATAGCAAGGACAGAATAATTTATTAGGGAATCTCTTAATTGCTCCAAGTGCACTGTAAAAGTCTTTTTAAAAATCTATACCAAATTAATGTTTTTGTTAAAAATATCCACCTCTCAGTTCTTTTATGGAGAACAGAGAGTGACAGGAATTCTGAAATCAGCAAACAACAGCCATGCTGCTACACTCAATCTGGTGGCCAACACAATAATCATGGTAATAATGGCTGTATCTATTAGGAATTGTTACCAGCTGCTCAAAATAGAGACCAGACCATGGTGGCTTGACACACAAGGGTTTACTCATGTAAAAGAAATGTGGAAGCTGGTAAGATGCCTCCCTCCTTACCAAAGACCTAGAATCTTTTTATCTTTCTACTCAACCATCTTCGTTACATGGCTTCCCCTTCTCAGGACGCCAAGATGCTTACTGGAGTTTCAACCATATATCCAACACATACTCCCCTAAGGAAGAAGGAAGGAGGAAAAAAGACAAAAAAACCACACTTGCCAGCTGTATATCCCATCCCTAAGGAGCTGTTACAAATGTATTGCTTTGTTTCTCCCCCCTACATCCACCCACCAAATCATACTCATCCCATCTGCCTTATACAGGGGCTCAAATTTCTAGAATACTCATCTTAACCAGAAAGTCCCTGTAGAGACCAAGGTTGCCTTTGTTGTTGTTGGCTGTCCAACATCCAATCTCCTTTTGGAGGACCCTCCTTATTACGTGTCATCTGATCAGGAACAGCCCCCTGTTTCCCACTGCAAAACTCCAAGGAACCATATTCTTCCCTCTCTGCCTTCTGGCAGTTGTGAAAACATGGGACCCACCCAGTAAGTCATGACAATCAGACACTACTCTAGCTTCATTCCTAGAGAAATGACACATGAAAAAGTAACCAAAAGAACTGTGTTGACAAAACAGCAGCACCTAGCAGTAGAGTCCAGTGGTGGTGGGAATGGGTCCAGCAAGCAACAGTGGAAGTGTTCTAGTCAGAGTCCTTTTAAAAAGTAGTTGTTGAATACTACTTCTTGGTCCTCTAATGTTCCTCACTTCCTGTTTTCCATTCCAGATTCTCTAGTCCCTTGGAAGTTCTGGGCTCCCTTTGTCTTTCCAAAATGCGCCTTTTCGCTTTAGATAGCCAGAGTTAGTTTCAGTTACATTCTAACAATACAATTAAGGAGAGATACATTATTATTCTAGTCTATGGTCTTTGGTTACCAGAAACAGAAGCCCACACTACTTATCCCAGGTATAGATATAGGATCTAAACTCACAGACACAAGGACTGAAACCCTGTAGGTGATGATATTGGGAAATTGCTGGGAAGAAAAGCTGACCCTCTGAGGCCACAACGATTCTCATCTCTTTCAGTCTCTGCATCAATTTTTTTCTCATCTCTGCTTTATTGGTCAGCTTCCTTTGATTACATAGTTTCTTCACCTCCATAACTTTTACTTCCTCTTCATGGACTCTTACATGGAATCTATCTGACCTTTCTGCAGACATGATATTATCAAAACATTTCAATTTCAAGCTCCATATCTCTTAATTAGAAATCTTGACAAAGGAAATGATTAGTGACTATATCAGGGATACACACCAGCTAAAAGAGCTATAATAAAGGATGAGGCTCATGACTGGGCACATGCCTTCAGTGGGGGTGTCCAGATCAGAGGTCTGTGGGAAGGGCAGGCAGTAGAGTCTTTCTAATACAGGGATGTGATGTGAAGTTGTGGTATGAAGTAACATAGAGGCTTAGGTATGGTACAGTTTTTATACAGCAGACCTGAGATGTTCAATCAATTATATATTTTGAACACCTATCACGTTCAAGGTAAAGGGCTAAGAGCTGAGGAGAATATAAAGATGATAACGTGTGTCTTCCTGCAAGGATGCAATAATACACCCACACATGTTAAGCTATGAGTTAATATATACCTGGCTAAAAATTAAACTTGTATTTCCCACAATGTGTTAGGATTCCAAAGAAGGAAAGGTCATGTTGAACTACAGTGATCAAAACACTGGACAAGAAGAGGGATTTTGTTATCTTGAGGGAAAATAAGAGGTAGAGTGACATTAAAATTCAGAATCCCAAATCGACACTAGGAGTGGGGCAGAAGCTTCTGAATCAAAGGATGAACAGTGAATGTGCTGAGAGACCAAATTTGAAGAAGTGAGATCCATAAACTAAAGATCCCTTTAAAAATTTTTGCTTGGTGCAATCATAGTGCTAAAGCAACCTGTAGGTTTGTCAATGTCAACAAGGGGGAAGGGGAAGGGTATGTGCACTTAAGCATGGGCAGTGAAGATGGAAAACTTAGATTGTGATAATGGGTAACTACATCATTAGAACAAACACGGTACTAAAAATCTGGACAATATATAAGGACATCTGCTTGAAACATCAGAATGCTACCAAAATAGGGTGAAATTACTGCTCCACGACTGGGGAATAATGATGGCCCTGGAAGTGAGCCTGGCATTTAGGGCCGCTTTTCCCATGGCACTGTTTGCTAATTCCAGAAGAGGTGACCTAGAAACTGATGAATGCCTTCAACAGCCTTGTGGGGGCAAAGATGAGTTACAGACAGATACCAGTCCACAAACTGACAGAGGAAAAATCCTAATGAATTGTCTTGGGTTGGGTCTCAGAAGTATACAGGACATCTTAGGGCATGTGGCTCAATGTCAAGTATTTCAAACAGTTAAATTTAATTAAAATGATCTCTAATTGTTAGTAACCCCAAACATCTAACAAAAACAAATAGAAATCATCTCTGGAAGGAGACAGTATCTTGAACCTCAAAGAAGTCCTACAAACAATTTTGCAAATACCATATCTAGCACACACTCAAAAATAACCAGGCACAAGAGGAAATAAAAATACATGGCAATACTAGCAAGAACATCTAGCAATAAAATCAGGCCCACATGGGCTCCTGACAATAGTTTCATCACACTTAACCTTAAAACCACTCCATTTCCTGCGTTCAAGAATATAAAAAAGAAGACTGAAAATACTGGCAAAGAACCAGAAATTTAACATGGAATTTATGAAAGTAAAAACTATAATAATTGAAAGCTAAAACCCAACAGTGGGTTAAACAGCATATTAGCAAAGATATTAACAAAGAAAATATACAGAAAGGAACAAAGGCAAAGGGTTAACAAGTGCAAAAGAGAGAATAAGAGATATAGAGAATGAGAAAATCTAACATGAATTTAAAGTCCTAAAGTAAGAAATAGAAAATAGTATATAAGCAGTCATTGATAAGACAATGACAGAATTTTCCCAAACTAAAGACAGACCTCAAATCATGAATTTAAAATTCACATTACAGATAAACGAAAAGATGCTCATAAGTAGGCATGCCATTATCAAACTGCTAAAAACTAAATGCACAAACATAAAAATCTTAATACCAGCCAGAGAAAATATCACGTTACTTTCAAAGGGCCTCTTACTCTCAGTATCTAAAGAATATCTACAAACCAGAAAGTGCCTGGCTTAGTTGGAAGAGCATGTGACTCTTGATCTCAGGGTAGTGAGTATGAGCCCCATGTTGGGTGTAGAGATTATTTAAATAAATAAAGACCTAAAAAAAACTAAAATAAAAGTTCATTACACTGCATGTAACAATATCTATAAATCAATTACAATTTTTAAAGTGAAAACTCAAAAAAGGACAAAAAATTTGCCTAGGCAATTTATAAAACAGGATCTTCAAATGACCATCAATTTATAAAGCATGCTCAACTTCACTAATAAGGAAAATATAAATTGATAGAGACACAGAAGGGTATTATGTAATGATAAAGGGATCAATTTAACAAGAGGATGTAACAGTTGTAAATATCTATGCATCAAACACAGGAGAACTTAAATATATAAATTAAATAGTAACACACAAAAAAGGAGAAACTGACAGTAATACAATAATAATAGGAAACTTTAAAACATGAATGGGTAGACCTTACAAACCAAAAAAAAAAAAAAAAAAAAAAATCAGTAAGGAAACAGTGGACTTAAACAACACATTAGACCAGATAGACTTAATAGCTATATACAGAACATCCACCTAACAATAGAAAACACATTCTTTTCAAGTGCCCAGGGAACATTCTCCAGGATAGATCACTTACATATCCTGATCAAATGGTATTTATTCCAGGGATGCAAGGATGGCTCAATATCCACAAGAACAAGTATCAATAAATTTAAGAATATTAAATTCATGTTAAGTATGTTTTCTAACCACAATATCTTCAACTGGAAATCAATTACAAGGGAAAAAATGGAAAAAACACCAACACATGGAGGCTAATTAACGTGCAAAAAACATGCTACTATAAACAACTAGCAGGTCATGAAATAATCAAAGAAGAAATTTATTTTATTTTTTTTCAATATATGAAATTTATGGTCAAATTGGTTTCCATACAACACCCAGTACTCATCCCAAAAGTGCTCTCCTCAATACCCATCACCCACCCTCCCCTCCCTCCCACCCCCCATCAACCCTCAGTTTGTTCTCAGTTTTTAAGAGTCTCTTATGCTTTGGCTCTCTTTCCCACTCTAACCTCTTTTTTTTTTTCCTTCCCCTCCCCCATGGGTTTCTGTTAAGTTTCTCAGGATCCACATAAGAGTGAAACCATATGGTATCTGCCTTTCTCCGTATGACTTATTTCTCTTAGCATAACATTCTCCAGTTCCATCCACGTTGCTACAAAGGGCCATATTTCGTTCTTTCTCATTGCCCTGTAGTACTCCATTGTGTATATAAACCACAATTTATCCATTCATCAGTTGATGGACATTTAGGCTCTTTCCACAATTTGGCTATTGTTGAGAGTGCTGCTATAAACATTGGGGTACAAGTGCCCCTATGCATCAGTACTCCTGTATCCCTTGGGTAAATTCCTAGCAGTGCTATTGCTGGGTCATAGGGTAGGTCTATTTTTAATTTTCTGAGGAACCTCCACACTGTTTTCCAGAGTGGCTGCACCAATTTGCATTCCCACCAACAGTGCAAGAGGGTTCCCATTTCTCCACATCCTCTCCAGCATCTATAGTCTCCTGATTTGTTCATTTTGGCCACTCTGACTGGCGTGAGGTGATATCTGAGTGCGGTTTTGATTTGTATTTCCCTGATGAGGAGCGACGTTGAGCATCTTTTCATGTGCCTGTTGGCCATCCAGATGTCTTCTTTAGAGAAGTGTCTATTCATGTTTTCTGCCCATTTCTTCACTGGGTCATTTGTTTTTCGGGTGTGGAGTTTGGTGAGCTCTTTATAGATTTTGGATACTAGCCCTTTGTCCAATATGTCATTTGCAAATATCTTTTCCCATTCCGTTGGTTGCCGTTTAGTTTTGTTGGTTGTTTCCTTTGCTGTATAGAAGCTTTTTATCTTCATAAGGTCCCAGTAATTGATTTTTGCTTTTAATTCCCTTGCCTTTGGGGATGTGTCGAGTAAGAGATTGCTACGGATGAGGTCAGAGAGGTATTTTCCTGCTTTCTCCTCTAGGGTTTTGATGGTTTCCTGTCTCACATTCAGGTCCTTTATCCATTTTGAGTTTATTTTTATGAATGGTGTGAGAAAGTGGTCTAGTTTCAACCTTCTGCATGTTGCTGTCCAGTTCTCCCAGAACCATTTGTTAAAGAGGCTGTCTTTTTTCCATTGGATGTTCTTTCCTGCTTTGTCAAAGATGAGTTGGCCATACGTTTGTGGGTCTAGTTCTGGGGTTTCTATTCTATTCCATTGGTCTATGTGTCTGTTTTTGTGCCAATACCACGCTGTCTTGATGATGACAGCTTTGTAGTACAGGCTAAAGTCTGGGATTGTGATACCTCCTGCTTTGGTCTTCTTCTTCAAAATTACTTTGGCTATTCGGGGCCTTTTGTGGTTCCATATGAATTTTAGGGTTGCTTGTTCTAGTTTCGAGAAGAATGCTGGTGCAATTTTGATTGGGATTGCATTGAATGTGTAGATAGCTTTGGGTAGTATTGACATTTTGACAATATTTATTCTTCCAATCCATGAGCAGGGAATGTCTTTCCATTTCTTTATATCTTCTTCAATTACCTTTATAAGCTTTCTATAGTTTTCAGCATACAGATCCTTTACATCTTTGGTTAGATTTATTCCTAGGTATTTTATGCTTCTTGGTGCAATTGTGAATGGGATCAGTTTCTTTATTTGTCTTTCTGTTGCTTCATTGTTAGTGTATAAGAATGCAACTGATTTCTGTACATTGATTTTGTATCCTGCAACTTTGCTGAATTCATGTATCAGTTCTAGCAGACTTTTGGTGGAGTCTATCGGATTTTCCATGTATAGTATCATGTCATCTGCAAAAAGCGAAAGCTTGACTTCATCTTTGCCAATTTTGATGCCTTTGATTTCCTTTTGTTGTCTGATTGCTGATGCTAGAACTTCCAGCACTATGTTAAACAACAGTGGTGAGAGTGGGCATCCCTGTCGTATTCCTGATCTCAGGGAAAAAGCTCTCAGTTTTTCCCCATTGAGAATGATGTTAGCTGTGCGCTGTTCATAAATGGCTTTTATGATGTTTAAGTATGTTCCTTCTATCCCGACTTTCTCAAGGGTTTTTATTAAGAAAGGGTGCTGGATTTTGTCAAAGGCCTTTTCTGCATCGATTGACAGGATCATATGGTTCTTTTCTTTTATTAATGTGATGTATCACGTTGATTGATTTGCGAATGTTGAACCAGCCCTGCATCCCAGGAATGAATCCCACTTGATCATGGTGAATAATTCTTTTTATATGCCGTTGAATTCGATTTGCTAGTATCTTATTGAGAATTTTTGCATCCACATTCATCAGGGATATAGGCCTGTAGTTCTCTTTTCTTACTGGGTCTCTGTCTGGTTTAGGAATCAAAGTAATACTGGCTTCATAGAATGAGTCTGGAAGTTTTCCTTCCCTTTCTATTTCTTGGAATAGCTTGAGAAGGATAGGTATTATCTCTGCTTTAAACGTCTGGTAGAACTCCCCTGGGAAGCCATCTGGTCCTGGACTCTTATTTGTTGGGAGATTTTTGATAACCGATTCAATTTCTTCGCTGGTTATGGGTCTGTTCAAGCTTTCTATTGCCTCCTGATTGAGTTCTGGAAGAGTGTGGGTGTTTAGGAATTTGTCCATTTCTTCCAGGTTGTCCAATTTGTTGGCATATAATTTTTCATAGTATTCCCTGATAACTGTTTGTATCTCTGAGGGATTGGTTGTAATAATTCCATTTTCATTCATGATTTTATCTATTTGGGTCATCTCCCTTTTCTTTTTGAGAAGCCTGGCTAGAGGTTTGTCAATTTTGTTTATTTTTTCAAAAAACCAACTCTTGGTTTCGTTGATCTTCTCTCCAGTTTTTTTAGATTCTATATTGTTTATTTCTGCTCTGATCTTTATTATTTCTCTTCTTCTGCTGGGTTTAGGCTGCCTTTGCTGTTCTGCTTCTAGTTCCTTTAGGTGTGCTGTTAGATTTTGTATTTGGGATTTTTCTTGTTTCTTGAGATAGGCCTGGATTACAATGTATTTTCCTCTCAGGACTGCCTTCGCTGCGTCCCAAAGCGTTTGGATTGTTGTATTTTCATTTTCGTTTGTTTCCATATATTTTTTAAATTCTTCTCTAATTGCCTGGTTGACCCACTCATTCGTTAGTAGGGTGTTCTTTAACCTCCATGCTTTTGGAGGTTTTCCAGACTTTTTCCTGTGGTTGATTTCAAGCTTCATAGCATTGTGGTCTGAAAGTATGCATGGTATGATTTCAATTCTTGTATACTTATGAAGGGCTGTTTTGTGACCCAGTATATGATCTATCTTGGAGAATGTTCCATGTGCACTCGAGAAGAAAGTATATTCTGTTGCTTTGGGATGCAGAGTTCTAAATATATCTGTCAAGTCCATCTGATCCAATGTCTCATTCAGGGCCCTTGTTTCTTTATTGACCGTGTGTCTAGATGATCTATCCATTTCTGTAAGTGGTGTGTTAAAGTCCCCTGCAATTACCACATTCTTATCACTAAGGTTGCTTATGTTTATGAGTAATTGTTTTATATATTTGGGTGCTCCGGTATTCAGCGCATAGACATGTATAATTGTTCACTCTTCCTGATGGATAGACCCTGTAACTATTATATAATGCCCTTCTTCATCTCTTGTTACAGCCTTTAATTTAAAGTCTAGTTTGTCTGATATAAGTATGGCTACTCCAGCTTTCTTTTGGCTTCCAGTCACACGATAAATAGTTCTCCATCCCCTCACGCTCAATCTAAAGGTGTCCTCAGGTCTAAAATGAGTCTCTTGTAGACAGCAAATAGATGGGTATTGTTTTTTTATCCATTCTGATACCCTATGTCTTTTGGTTGGTGCATTTAATCCATTTACATTCAGTGTTATTATAGAAAGATACGGGTTTAGAGTCATTGTGATGTCTGTACATTTTATGCTTGTAGCGATGTCTCTGGTACTTTGTCTCACAAGATTCCCCTTGGAATCTCTTGTAGGGCTGGTTTAGTGGTGACGAATTGCTTCAGTTTTTGTTTGTTTGGGAAGTCCTTTATCTCACCTTCTATTCTAAATGACAGACTTGCTGGATAAAGGATTCTTGGCTGCATATTTTTTCTGTTCATCACATTGAAGATCTCGTGCCAATCCTTTCTGGCCTGCCAAGTTTCAAAACAGAGATCAATCACGAGTCTTATAGGTCTCCCTTTATATGTGAGGGCACGTTTATCCCTTGCTGCTTTCAGAATTTTCTCTTTATCCTTGTATTTTGCCAGTTTCACTATGATATGTCGTGCAGAAGATCGATTCAAGTTATGTCTGAAGGGAGTTCTCTGTGCCTCTTGGATTTCAATGCCTTTTTCCTTCCCCAGTTCAGGGAAGTTCTCAGCTATTATTTCTTCAAGTACACCTTCAGCACCTTTCCCTCTCTCTTCCTCCTCTGGGATACCAATTATGCGTATATTATTTCTTTTTAGTGTATCACTTAGTTCTCTAATTTTCCCCTCATACTCCTGGATTTTTTTATCTCTCTTTTTCTCAGCTTCCTCTTTTTCCATAATTTTATCTTCTAGTTCACCTATTCTCTCCTCTGCCTCTTCAATCTGAGCCGTGGACGTTTCCATTTTATTTTGCATCTCGTTTAAAGCATTTTTCAGCTCCTCCTGACTGTTCCTTAGTCCCTTGATCTCTGCAGCAAGAGATTCTCTGCTGTCCTCTATACTGTTTTCAAGCCCAGTGATTAATTTTATGACTATTATTCTGAACTCACTTTCTGTTCTATCATTTAAATCCTTTTTGATCAGTTCATTAGCTGTTGTTATTTCCTGGAGATTCTTTTGAGGGGAATTCTTCGGTTTCATCATTTTGGATAGTCCCTGGAGCGGTGCGGACCTGCAGGGCACTTCCCCTGTGCTGTGGTGTATAACTGGAGTTGGTGGGCGGGGCCGCAGTCAGACCTGATGTCTGCCCCCAGCCCACCGCTGGGGCCACAGTCAGACTGGTGTGTGCCTTCTCTTCCCCTCTCCTAGGGGCGGGATTCACTGTGGGGTGGCATGGCCCATCTGGGCTACTCGCACACTGCCAGGCTTGTGGTGCTGGGGATATGGCATATTAGCTGGGGTGGGTAGGCAAGGTGCATGGGGGCAGGAAGGGCAGGCTTAGCTCGCTTCTCCTTAGGTGATCCACTTCAGGAGGGGCCCTGTGGCAACGGGCGGGAGTCAGACCCGCTGCCGGAGGGGTGTCTCTGCAGAAGCACAGCGTTGGGTGTTTGCGCCCAGCGAGCAAGTTCCCTGGCAGGAACCGGTTCCCTTTGGGATTTTGGCTGGGGGATGGGCAAGGGTGACGGCGCTGGCTAGTGCCTTTGTTCCCTGCCAAACTGAGCTCTGTCATCCAGGGGCTCAGCAACTCTCCCTCCCTTTGTCCTCCAGCCTTCCCGCTTTCCGAGCAGAGCTGTTAACTTAGGACCTCCCAGACGCTAAGTCCCGCTTGGTGTCGGAACACACTCTGTCCAGCCCCTCCGCTTTTGCAAGCCAGACTCGGGGCTCTGCTTGGCCGGCGGGCCGCCCCTCCGCCCTGGCTCCCTCCCGCCAGTCCGTGGAGCGCGCACCGCCTCCCGCCCTTCCTACCCTCTTCCGTGGGCCTCTCGTCTGCGCTTGGCTCCGGAGACTCCGTTCTGCTAATCCTCTGGCGGTATTTTGGGTTATTTAGGCAGGTGTAGGTGGAATTTAAGTGGTCAGCAGGACGCGCGGTGAGCCCAGTGTCCTCCTATGCCACCATCTTCCCACAATCCCCAAAGAAGAAATTTAAAAATAACCAAAGACAAATGAAAATGAAAACACAACATTCCAAAACCTATAGGATGTATCAAAAGCAAATCTAAGAGGGAAGTTTATAGTAGTACCTCAAGAAATAAGAAAAATCTTCAATAAACAATCTAACCTTATACCTGAAAGAACTAGGAAAAGAACAAAGCCCTAAATTAGAAGAAAATAATAAAGATCAGAGCCCAAATAAAGGAAATAGAGACTTAAAAAAAAAAAAAAAGAAAAACCAAGAGCTGGCTGTTTTAAAGACAAAAATGATAAATCTTTAGCCAGACTCATCAAGAATAAAAGAGAGAGGAACTAAATAAATAAAATCAGAAAAGAGAAGTTACAACCAACACCACAGAAACGCAAAGCCTTGTAAGATATTATAAGAATTCTAGTAATATAATTATATGCCAACAAATTTGACAACCTAGAAGAAATGGATAAATTCCTAGCAATATACAATTTTCCAAAGCCTGAATCAAGAAAAGGAAAAAAAAGCTGGACAGACCAATTACAAATCATGAAATTAAATCTGGAATGAAACAATTCCTCCCCCCACCAAAAAAGTCCAGGGCCAGATGGATCCACAAGTGAATTCTACATTTAATTAAGAGTTAATGACTATACTGTCAAATTATTCAAACAATGGAAGGCGGGGGAGCCAAGATGGCAGAACAGCATGGAAGTTTTTTGTGTGTCTCACGTCCATGAAATATAGCCAGACCAACACTAAACCATCCTAGACACCTAGAAAACTGATTGGAGGATTAACACAACAATTTGCAAAACCTGAACCACAGAATTCAGCAGAACAAGAAAAAAAATTTGTTTTCAACTTCTATTAAAAATATTTTTCTTTAGTATTTATTATATATTTTTACTTTTGTGTAAATTTTTTCAAATTCTATTTTACTTCCATCATTTTATTTTAGTCTACTTCAGCGTATTCACCTTTTCAAATTTTCAAACAATTTCCTTTTTTTTTTTTATTTTTCTTTTTCTTGAATGCACAAAGAGAAAAACTTCATTTTTATTTTCAATTTCTATTGAAAATATTTTTATTTAATTTTTTACTATATTTTTTGCTTTTGTGTAAATTTTTTCAAATTCTATTTTACTTCCATCATTTTGTTTTAGTCTACTACAGTGTATTCACTTTTTCAAATTTTCAAATGATTTCCTTTTTCCTTTTTTTAATTTTTCTTTTTCATTTTTCTTTTTCTTGAATACAGAAAAAGAAAAAATTCATATTTTTCATTTTTATTAAAAATATTCTTTAATTTTTTTCTACTATATTCTTTACTTTTGTGTATTTTTTTTCAAATTCTATTTTACTCCCATCATCTCAGCTTAGTCTACTTCACTGTATTCATTTTTTCAAATTCTCCAACAATTTCCTTTTTTTTCCTCCCCCCCACCGTTTTTTTCCTCTAATCTGTCAAACCACTTTCAACACCCAGACCAAAACACACCTAGGATCTAGCATCATTTAGTCCATTTTTGTGTGTGTGTTTAATTTTTTATTTTTAATGTTTTTTAATTTTAATTTTTTTAATTTCAATTTTTCCACCTCATTAATTCCTTTTCTCCCTTCAAAATGATGAAATGAAGGAATTCACCCCAAGAGAAAAAGCACGAAGAAATGACAGCCAGGGATTTAACCAACACAGATACAAGCAAGATTTCTGAACCAGAATTTAGAATCATGATAATAAGAATACTAGCTGGAGTTGAAAATAGGTTAGAATCCCTTTCTGCAGAGATAAAAGAAGTAAAAAATAGCCAGAATGAAATTAAAAATGCTATAGCTGAGCTGCAATCACGGATGGATGCAGCAGTGGCAAGGATGGATGAGGCAGAACAGAGAATCAGCGATACAGAGGACAAACTTATAGAGAATAATGAAGCAGAAAAAAAAAAGGAGATTAAGTCAGAAGAGCACAATTTAAGAATTAGAGAAATCAGTGACTCATTAAAAGGGAACAACATCAGAATCATAGGGGTCCCAGAAGAGGAAGAGAGAGAAATAGGAGTAGAAGGGTTATGTAAGCAAATCATAGTAGAAAACTTTCCTAACCTGAGGAAAGGCACAGACATCAAAATCCAGGAAGCACAGAGGAACCCCATTAGATTCAACAAAAACCAACCATCAACAAGGCATATCACGGTCAAATTCACAAAATACTCAGGCAAGAAGAGAATCATGAAAGCAGCAAGGGAAAAAAAGTCCCTAAACTATAAGGGAAGACACATCACGTTTGCAGCAGACCTATCCATAGAAACTTGGAAGGCCAGAAAGGAGTGGCAGGATATATTCAGTGTGCTGAATCAGAAAAATATGCAGCCAAGAATTCTTTATCCAGCAAGGCTGTCACTCAAAATAGACAGAGAGATAAAAAGTTTCCCAAACAAAAATTGAAGGAGTTTGTGATCACTAAACCAGCCCTGCAAGAAATTTTAAGGGGGACTCTCCAAGGGGAGATAAGATGAAAATATAAATAAATAAATATATACATACATATATACCAAAAGCAACAAAGATTAGAAAGGACCAGAGACCACCACCAGAAACTCCAACTCTACAAGCATCATAATGGCGATAAATTCATATCTTTCAGTACTCTAAACATCAACGGATTCAATGCTCCAATCAAAAGACATAGGGTAGCAGAATAAGACAACAAGACCCATCTATATGCTGTTTACAAGAGACCAACTTTAGACCTAAAGACACCTTCAGATTGAAAATAAGGGGATGGAGAACCATTTATCATGCTGATGGTCAACAAAAGAAAGCCAGGGTAGCCATACTTATATCAGACAATATAGACTTTAAAACAAAGACCACATCAAGAGATGCAGAAGGGCATTATATCATAATCAAGGTGTCTATCCACCAAGAAGACCTAACAATTGTAAACATTTATGCGCCAAATGTGAAAGCACCCAAATATATAAATCAATTAATCACAAACATAAAGAAATTCATTGATAGTAATACCATCATAGTAGGAGATTTCAACACCCCACTCACAACAATGGACAGATGATCTAATCAAAAAATCAACAAGGAAACAATGGCTTTGAATGACACACTAGACCAGATAGACTTAACATATATATTCACAACATTTCATCCTAAAGCAGCAGAAAATACATACTCCTGGAAACGTTCCATGCGCACTGAATAGACCATTTACTGGGACACAAATCAGCCCTAAGTAAGTACAAAGAGATCAAGATCATACCGTGCATATTTTCAGACCACAACACTATGAAACTCGAAATCAACCACAAGAAAAAATTTGGAAAGGTAACAAATACTTGGAGACTGAAGAACATCCTACTAAAGAATGAATGGGATAACCAAGAAGTTAAAGAGGAAATTAAAAACTATATGGAAGTCAATGAAAATGATAACACCACAACCCAAAACCTCTGGGATGCAGCAAAGGCATTCATAAGAGTAAAGTATATAGCAATCCAGGCCTTCCTAAAGAAGGAAGAATGGTCTCAGATACACAACCTAACCTTATGCCCTAAAGAGCTGGAAAAGGAACAGCAAATAAAACCCAAAACCAGAATAAGACAGGAAATAATAAAGATTAGAGCGGAAATTAATGCTATCGGATACCAAAAAAACAGTAGAACAAATCATTGAAATCAGAAGCTGGTTCTTTGAAAGAATTAACAAAATTGATAAACCACTTGCCAGTTTGATCAAAAAGAAAAAGGACGCAAATAAATAAAATCAAGAATGAAAGAGATTACAACCAACACAGCAGAAATAAAAACAATAATAAGAGAATATTAGGAGCAATTATATGCCAATAAATTGGGAAATCTGGAAGAAATATAGTATTCCTAGAAACATATACACTACCAAAACTGAAACAGGAAGAAAGAGGTAATTTGAACAGATCCATAACCAGTAATCAAATTAGTAATAATAAAAAAAAAATCTCCCAAACAACAAGAGCCCAGGGCCAGATGGCTTTCCAGGGGAATTCCACCAAACATTTAAGGAAGAGTTAACACCTAAAATCTTGAAGCTGTTCCAAAAAATAGAAATGGAAGGAAAACTTCCAAACTCTTTCTATGAAGCCAGCATTACCTTGATTCCAAAACCAGACAGAGACCCCACTAAAAAGGAGAACTATAGACCAATTTCCTTGATGAACATGGATGCAAAAATACTCAACAAGATATTAACCAACCGGCTCCAACAAGACATTAAAATTATTCGCCACGACCAAGTGGGATTTATACCTGGGATGCGGGGCTGGTTCAATATCCACAAAACAATTAACGTGATCCATCACATCAATAAAAGAAAGGACAAGAACTATAAGATGCTCTCAACAGATACAGAGAAAGCATTTGACAAAATAGAGCATCCTTTCTTGATAAAAACCCTCAAGAAAGGAGGGATATAAGGAGCATACCTTGAGATCATAAAAGCCATATATGAACGAACCAACACTAATATCATCCTCAATGGGGAAAAACTGAGAGCTTTCCCCCTAAGGTCAGGAACAAGACAGGGATGTCCACTCTCACCACTGTTATTCATAGTACTGGAAGTCTTACCCTGTGCAATCAGACAATGCAAAGAAATAAAAGGCATCCAAATCAGCCAGGAGGAGGTCAAACTTTCACTGTTCACAGATGACATGATACTCTATACGGAAAACCCAAAAGATTCCACCAAAAAGCTGATAGAATTGATTCATGAATTCAGCAAAGTGGCAGGATATAAAATCAAAGCACAGAAATCGGTTGCATTCCTATACACCAACAATGAAGTGACAGAAAGAAAAATCAAGGAATCTATCCCATTTACAGTTGCACAAAAAACCATAAAATACCTAGGAATAAATCTAACCAAAGAGGTGAAAAATCCATACGCTGAAAACTATAGAAAGCTTATGAAAGAAATTGAAGAAGACACAAAAAAATGGGAAAAGATTCCATGCTCCTGGAGAGGAAGAACAAATATTGTTAAAATGTCGATACTACCCAAAGCAATCTACATATTCAAAGCAATCCCTATCAAAATAACACAAGCATTCTTCACAGAGCTAGAACAAATAATCCTAAAATTTGTATGGAACCAGAAAAGACCCTGAATAGCCAAAGCAATCTTGAAAAAGAAAAATCAAAGCAGGAGGCATCACAATCCCAGACTTCAAGCTATACTACAAAGCTGTAATCATCAAGACAGTATGGTACTAGCACAAGAACAGACGCTCAGATCAGTGGAACAGAAGAGAGAACCCAGAAATGGACCCACACATGTATGGCCAACTAATCTTTGACAAATCAGGAAAGAATATCTAATGGAATAAAGACAGTCTCTTCAGCAAGTGGTGCTGGGAAAACTGGACAGCGACATGCAGAAGAATGAACCTGGACCACTTTCTTACACCATACACAAAAATAAACTCAAAATGGATGAAAGACCTAAATGTAAGACAGGAAGCCATCAAAACCCTAGAGGAGAAAGCAGGCAAAAGCTCTTTGATCTTGCCCACATCAACTTCTTACTCAACATGTCTCTGGAGGCAAGGGAAACAAAAGCAAAAATGAACCACTGGGACCTCATCAAAATAAAAAGCTTCTGCACAGCAAAGAAAACAATCAGCAATACTAAAAGGCAACCGACAGAATGGGAGAAGATATTTGCAAACAACGTATCATATAAAGAGTTAGTATCCAAAAACTATAAAGAACTTATCAAACTCAACACCCAAAAAACAAATCATCCAGTGAAGAAATGGGCAAAAGACATGAATAGACACTTCTCCAAAGAAGACATCCAGATGGCCAACTGACACATGAAAAAATGCTCAACATCACTCATCATCAGGGAAATACAAATCAAAACCACAATGAGATACCACCTTACACCTGTCAGAATGGCTAACATGAACAACTCAGGCAACAACATTTTGCATTGTTGGTGGGAACGCAAGCTGGTACAGCCACTCTGGAAAACAGTATGGAGGTTCCTCAAAAAACTAAAAATAGAACTACCCTATGACACAGCAGTTGCACTACTAAGCATTTATCCATGGGATACAGGTGTGCTGTTTTGAAGGGACACGTGCACCCCCATGTTTATAGCAGCACTATCAACAACAGCCAAAGTATGGAAAGAGTCCAAATGTCCATCGATGGATGAATGGATAAAGAAAATGGTATATATATACAATGGAGTATTACTAGGCAATCAAAAAGAATGAAATCTTGCCATTCGCAACTACATGGATGGAACTGGATGGTATCATGCTAAGTGAAATTAGTGAGAGAAAGACAAAAATCATATGACTTCACTCATATGAGGACTTTAAGAGACAAAACAGATGAAGGAAGGGAAACAAAAATAATTTAAAAACAGGGAGGGGACAAAACAGAAGAGACTCATAAATATGGAGAACAATCTGAGGGTTACTGGGAGGGGGGATGGGCTAAATGGGTAAGGGGCACTAAGGAATCTACTCTTGAAATCATTGTTGCACTATATGCTAACTAACTTGGATGTAAATTATAAAAAATAAAATATAAAATATAAATAAAATAAATAAAATTCTCTGCAAAAAGAAAAATTGAAGAGGAAACACAATTTCAAATTTATTCTATGAGGCCAGCATTACCCTAATACCAAAACCAGATACTACAAAATAATTAAATTACAACCCAATTGTCTGATGAACATAGATGAAAAATCCTCAACGAAATATTAGCAAACCAAATTTAACAATACATTAAAAGGATCAAACACTATGATCAAGTGGGATTTATTCAGGGATGCAAGGATGCCTCAATATCCACAAATCAGGTGCCTGGGCAGTTCAGTTGGCTGAGCATCTAACTCTTTATTTCAGTTCTGGTCACCATCTTACAGTAGTGAGATTGAGCCCCGCATTGGGCTCTGCACTGACAGTGTGGAGCCTGCTTAGGAATCTTGCTCTTCCTCTCACTCTGCCCCTCCCCCACTTGCACTTACTCTCTCAAAATAAAATAAACATTAAAAAAAACTTTTAAATCCACAAGTCAACATAAAACACCAAATTAACAAAATGAAGCATAAAAATCACATGAACATTTCAAAAGATGGAGAAAAAGCATTTTACAAAGAACAACATCCATTCATTATAATTAAAAAAAAAAACTCTTAACAAAGTGGATATAGAGGGAGCACACCTCAAAGTTCACATATGAAAAACTCACAAGCAACACTATAGTCAATGGGAAAAAGCTCAAAATGTTTCATCTAAGATCAGAAACAACAATACCTAATCTCAACACTTTTATTCAACATACTGCTGAAAGTCCTAGCCACAGAAACCAGACAACAAATAAAAGGCATGCAAATTGGAAAGGAGTAAGTGAAACTGTCACTATTTGCAGATGACCTGATAGTACACAGAAAAAACCCTAAAGATCCCACCAAAAAACTATTACAATTGATAAATGTTGTAAAGTTGCAAAATACAAAAATAGACATACATCTGTTGTGTTTCTACACCCTAATAAACAACTATCAGAAAGAGAAATTAATATAACAATCCCATTCAAAATGACATCAAAATAAAATACCTAGGAATAAGTGTACCAAGAAGATGAAAGACCTGTACTCTGAAGATGTGAAGATACTGATGAAAGAAATTAAACACAAATGGAAAGATATACTGTGCTCACAGGTAAGAATTAATATTGTTAAAATGTCCATACTACCCAAAGCAATCTACAGATTCAGTGCACTCCCTATTGAAATACCATCATTTTTCTCAGCTCTAGAGTCAATAATCCTTTTTTTTACAGTTTTGTTTTTTTTTGAGAGAGAGAGAGAGCATGCACATGAATAGGGGAGGAGCAGAGAGAGAGGGTGAGAGAGAGAATCCGAAGCAGGTTCCACACTGTCAGCACAAAGTTCAATATGGGGCTCAAACTCACAAACTGTGAGATTACGACCTGAGCCGAAATCAAGAGTTGGACACATAACTGATTGAGCTGCCCAGGTACCACTAAACAATCCTCAAAGTTGTATGGAACCACAAATGACCCAAAACAGCCCAAGCAGTTCTAAAAAAGAACAAAACTGAAGGAATCAAATTCCCTGACTTTAAGATATGTTACAAGGGTACAATAATCAAAACAGTATGGTATACTGGTACAAAAACACACATATAGATCAAAAGAACAGAGAGCTCAGAGATAAACCTACATTTATATGACCAATTAATCTAAGATGAAGGAGGCAACAACATACAAAGGGGAAAAAACAGAATCTTCAGTAAATGGAGCTAGGAAAGCTGGATAGATACGTGCAAAAGAATGAAACTGGATCACTTTCTTACACCATGCACAAAATAAACTCAAAATGGATTAAAGACCTAAATGTGAGACCTAAAATCATAAGACTCCTAAAAGAAAACATAGGCAATAGACCCTTGGCAAATATTAGCAGTATTGTTTTTTATCTCTCTCCTCAGGCAAGGGCAACAGAAGAAAAAATTAAAAAAGATGGGACTACATCAAACTAAAAAGCTTTTGCACAGAAAATAGAACCATTAACAAAAGGCCAATCTACTGAATGGGAGGAGATATTTGCAAATGATATATCCAATACGAAGTTAATACTCAAAACATATAAAGAATTCATTTAATTCAATTACAAAGGAACAATTTAAAAATTGACAGAGGATCTGAACAAATCTTTTCTCAAAGACATGCAGATGGTCAATGGGCACATGAAAATATGTTCAACATGACTAATCATCAGAGAAATGCAAATCAGAGTAGAACAGCTATTAACAAAAAGACAAGAAATAACAAGTGTTGGAAAGAATGTGGAAAAAAGGGTACCCTCAAGCACTGTTGGTGGAAATGTAAATTAGTACAGACACTATGGAAAACAGTATGGAAGTTCTTCAAAAAATTAAAAATAGGGGGGCGCTTGGGTGGCTCAGTTGGTTAAGCGGCCGACTTCGGCTCAGGTCATGATCTCACGGTCTGTGAGTTCGAGGCCCGCGTCGGGCTCTGTGCTGACAGCTCAGAGCCTGGAGCCTGTTTCAGATTCTGTGTCTCCCTCACTGTGACCCTCCCCCGTTCATGCTCTGTCTCTCTCTGTCTCAAAAATAAATAAACATTAAAAAAAATTTTTTTTAATTAAAAATAGGGGTGCATGGGTGGCTCAATCAGTTAAGCATCTGACTCTTGGTTCGGCTCAGGTCACGATTTCATGGTTAGTGGGATTGAGCCCCGCATCAGGCTCCACACAGACAGCAGGGGGACTGCTTGGGATTCTCTCTCCTCTCTCTCTCTCTGCCCCTCCCGTGCTCAAGCACACAATGTCTCTCAAAATAAATAAAATTTTTAAAAAATTAAAAACAGAACTACCATGCAATCCAGCAATTCCACTCCTAGGTATTAATCCAAAGAAAATGAAAACAACAATTCAAGAAGATTAAGGGAACCCGTATGTTCACTGAAGCATTATTTATAGTAGCCAAGATATGTAAGCAACACAACTGTCCACCAATAGATGAAAGGATCAAGAAGGTTTTTGTATATACATACAATGGAATATTACTTAGTCATAAAAATGTATAGATAGTAGGAAACAGAAAGGACCAAAGCTATACAGCACTAGAAAAACACTGGTGAAGATCACAGCCCTGAGATGCAGGCCCACTAAGACTGGGGTTTTCTCGTAAGATTAAACAACGACCCACTTTCCCACATGTTACCATCATGCCAACAGAACTCCAATACAGTAACAGTGGATTAAACCTCCAAGAACTATAAGACACAAATTCTGAGGAGGAATACTTAGGGACGTCTGAAACCAAGAGACTACATAAACAAGGACACTAGACAAATGCAAAGCCTCTGGCATCTATAGTTACAACAAACACTGAACAAAGTCAAACTCCTAACTAGATTAATATAAATCTTCATACTAAAACCCTATTTACCTCTGATCCTACTTCCAAATACAACATGGCCATTTTCAACAAAAGATTGTAAGGCATATCAAAGGCAAGAAAAATCTCAGTCTAAAGGGAGAAAGTAATCAAATATTACCAACAAACAACAAAACGTAGGCATATCATGCTCAAACTACAGAAATCAAAGACAAAATAATCTTCAAAAACGCCAGGGGCAGGAGGAACAAACTTTATCAAGAAAGGAAAAGTGTTGAAAGAAAAAAAACCCACTAATTTATAATGCATATCCAGTGAAATTATCTTCCAAAAGCAAAGGGGAATTACTTTGTCAAACAATAAGTGAGGAAATTCATCACCACTAGACCTGTCCTCCAGGAGACCTGAAAAGTTCTTCAAGCATAAGGAAAATGGTCTAGGCCAGAAACTTGGACCTACACAAAGAAGAGAAAAGCATCAGAGAAGGAATAAATGAAAACAAAATAAAATCTTGTATTTTCATTTTCTTAATTTATCTGAAAGATAACAATTAATGTGTTTTTAAAGCAATAATAGTAACATGTATTGGGTGATTATGACATATGGTACATATTTACATAAGTAAAACGAAGGTTAACAGTGTCATAAGAGATGGAAGGGAAGAATTTAAATGCTCTGTTAAATGTATCTGTACTTCAAATCAATTGGTATTGTATTACTTAGATTTGGATTAAAAATGTAGATTTCAAATTCTAGGAAACTGCTGAAGAAACTTTTAAAAGAAGTCGAATTGATATGCTGAGAGGAGATAAGTGGAATCATATGAATCTATAACATACTCAATTAAAACCAGAGAAAACAGAACTATTGTAGGGTATGGGTGGGATTATAAAGAATAAATACAACAAACAGAAAACATTTATAAACATGGTAGAATGAAAACTAACTATATCATAATCACTTTACATTGGAATGACCAAAAGACATCAATTAAATGACAGACTGTCAGAGTGAATTCAAAAAAAACAAACAAAAAAAAAAACGATCCAACTGTATGTCGTCTAGAAGAAACCTCCTTTAAATATAAAAACTCAGATAAAAGTAAAGGACTGGGGAAAAAATATACCATGCTAATTCTAGTTAAAAGAAAGCTGGATTAGCTTTATTGATTTCAGACAAAGCAGGTTTCAGAATGAGGAAGGTTTCAAGGATAAAGAGGGGCATTACAGAGTGATAAAAGGGGTAAATTCTTGACGACACACCAATCCTAAACATGTATGCATCTAACCAAAAAATAGCAAAATACATAAGGCAAAAATTGATAGAATTGAAAAGAGAACTAGACAAAGCTCCTAATATAGAGACTTCACACTTATCAGTAATTGATAGATCAAGCACACAGAAGATCAGTAAAGATATAGACAAGCTAAAGAGCAGTATCCATCAACTTGATCTAATTGATGCTTATAGAATATACGCTATTTTATACATTGTATTATATATTCCACACATTATAGAATGCCATCCAAGAGACCACAGATCACTAAGATATGCCACGTTTGTGCCATAAAACACTCCTTAACAAACTTAAAATAGAAATCATACAAAGTATGTTCTCAGATCATAGTGGAATTATACTAGACAGCAATCACAGAAAGATAAGTGAAAATCTCCAAATATTTGGAAATTAACCAACATACTTCTAAAATAGAAGATACTGCATATAAATTCAAATTATTTTGAACTACATGAAATGAAAATACAAAGTATATAGGATGCAGCAGAAACAGTACCTAAGGAAAATTTAAACATTAAGTGCATATATTAAAAAAGAAGAAAGATCTAAAACAGCCTACACTTCCACCTTAGGAAACTAGAAAAAAAGAGCAAATGGAGCCTAAAAGCAAGCAGAAGAATAGAAATTATAAAATTTACAGTATAAATCAATAAAATTGAAAACAGGAAAGTAAATTAGAAAAAAAAAAGTAGTTCTTTGAGAAGATTACAAAATCAATAAGCCTCTAGCCAGGTTAACAAGAAGGAGAAAAGAGTGCACAAATTGCCAATATCAGAAATGAGTTATCACTGATGCCACTAAGGGTAATTCTATGCCCACAGATTTAATAACTTGAGTGAAATGCATCAAACCCTTAAAAGACCCAAACTACCAAACTCATACAAGAATAAATAACCTAAATAGACATGTATCTATTAAAGAAATTGAGTCACTATTTAATAACCTTATAAAAAGAATTAAAAAGCACCAGGCCCAGATTGTTTCACTAATGAATCCTATCAGACATTTGACAAAGAGGGGTGCCTGGGTGGCTCAGTCGGTTAAATGTCCAACTTCAGCTCAGGTCGTGATCTCATCATTTGTGGGTCCAAGCCCACATCAAGCTCTGTGCTAACAACTCAGAGCCTGGAACCTGCTTCAGATTCTGTGTCTCCCTCTCTCTCTGCCCCTCCCCAGCTTGTGCTCTGTCTCTCAAAAAGGAATAAATGTTAAAAAAAAAAAAAATTAAAAAAATAAATAAAATAAATAAAATAAAATAAATTAAAATAAAATAAAATAAAATAAAAAAGAATTAACACCAATTCTCCACTAGCTTTTCCAGCACATAGAAGCAGAGGGAATACTTTCCAACTTGGTTTATGAGATCAGCATTACTGTAACACTAAAACCAGTTTAAAGACATCCAAAGAAAAGAAAATTATAGGCCAATGTCTCTAACATTGATTAAAAAAACTACAGTGGCAAATTGAATCCAACAGTGTATAAAAAGAATTATACTCCCAGACTAAGTAGCATCTGTTTCATGTATGCAAGACTGGTTTAACATTTAAAAATCAATCAAGGTAATTCACCACCGTATCAACAGGCTGAAGAAGAAAAGTAATATGATCACATCAATTGATGCAGACAAAGCATTTGATAAAATCCAACACTCAAAAATGAAAAATTTCTTAGCAAATTGTAATTAAGACTCAGTTCTTCAACTTGATACAGAACATCTATAAAAACCTAGAGTTACCACCATACTTAATGGTAAAATACAAACAAGGCAAAGATGTTCTCTCCTACCCTTTCCGTTCAACCAGAAGTCCTAGCTAATCCAGTAAGAAAAGGAAATATAGGGTAAAAAGATGTGGATGGATAGATAGATAGATGGATGGATGGATGGATGGGAGGGAGGAAGGAAAAAAGAAAATTGTCTTTATTCACAGACATGACTGGTCTATGTGGTAAACACCAGAGAATTAAAAACAAACAAACAAACAAACAAAAAAAGAAACAAAAAATCCCTCCTCAAACTCATAAGCAAGTACAGCAAAGTCTCAGTACATAAGTTCAATATGCAAAACTCACATGCTCTGCTATACACTAGGAATGAACTATTGGAATTTCAAACTTTTCCAAAGACTACCTCATACCATCCCAAAAAATTAAGTACCCAAGTATAAATGCACAGGATCTGTATGTGGAAAACTACAACACACTAGTGAAATAAATATTTAAATAAATGGAGAGACAGTATTGTCAAGATTTCAGTTCTTTCCAACTTGATCTACATATTCAGTGTAATCCAATAAAAATTCCAGCCAGCTGTTTTGTATGTATCAACAAACTATAAAGTTTATGTGATGCCATGAATCCTATTGAGTCCCTGTCAAAATTCATCCATTACTGCCTTAACCTCAATGTGACTATATTTGGAGATGGAACCTTCATGGAAGTAATTAAGGTTAAATAAGGTCTTACCTAAGAGTAGGTCCCTGGTCAAATAGGACTAGTGTCATTATAAGAGACAACTGAGACTTGCTTTCTCTCTGCCATCTGAGGACACAGTGTGGACACATACTAGAAAAATTCTGCAAAAGAGGAATGGGGCTCTCACCAGACCACAACTGTGTTGGCACACTAATCTCACACTGCCAGCCTCCAAAACTGTGAGAAAAGAAATTCCTGTTGTTTGAGTCACCAAGGTTATGGTATTATGTTATGGCGGTCCAAACTAAACATATGGAAAGGCAAAACCAAAACCTAAAATAACAAACACAATCCTGAAGAAGAACTAAGATGGAGTTCTCTCTCTACCTGATTTTATGAGTTACTGTAAATCTGAAGTACTCAACACGATACTAATGAACGAACAGACACCTATCAGTGGAACAAAAAGCCCAGAGAAATACACACAAATATAGTCAACTGATTTTTCAAAAAGGTGCAAAGGAATTCAATAGGAGAAAAATAGCAAAATATGAATCCACACACAGACCTTACACCTTACCCATAACTTAACTCAAAACAAACCATAGAAAACAGAATATATGAAACTATAAAACTTCTGAAAGAAAATACAGATGAAAATCTACATGACACTGGGTTTCATGAGTATTTAGATACCACATCAAAAGCATAATATATTAAAGAAAAAAAGACTGGTTAAGTTGGACTTCCTTAAAATAAAAACTTATGCCCTACGAAAGACACTGTTCAGAGGATGAAAAAATATACCACATACTAGAAAAAATATTTGCAAAACATATCTGATACATGACTTGTATCCAAAATACACAAACAACTCTTCAAACTCAACTTTAGAACCTAATTAAAACTAAAACAAAAGGCCAATAATCAAAGCTGGTATAATATTAGCAGGAAAATAATGTAGCATTGGATTATAACCTAAATTATAAAATATCCATGACTCTGTGCTGACATGACTAAATGAGGGAGAAGAGAAATCCCTGATGCAGAAGAATCCCAAATAATTTATGTACATCCTCTGCCCTGGAGGAGGTGGAGTGTAACTCCCTGATCCCTATGTGTAAGACAATACACAGTGATTTCCTTCCCAAGAGTTGAGTATGGAAAGGGGGTTAAGAGTGGGATATAACTTGCCATAGAAGTAACCTAACAATACCTCAGTCAGGTAATCAAGGTCAAATTCAACAGTGATCAGTCAGGTGACAGTGTGTACCCTTGATATGATGTGATAAAAATGGCTCTTCAGCTCTATGGTCTTCCTCCCAAAAACATATAACCCCAATCTAATCATGAGTAAAACACCAGACAAATCCCAACTGAAGGACATTCTACAAAACACCCAACCCATCCTGAAAACAAAGAAGCCTGAGCAACTGTAACAGGCAAGAAGAAAAACGAAATGAAATATGGGATCAGAAATAAGAGTAACAGGAAAAGGATTTTAGATAAAAACTAAAGAAATCTAAAGTATGGATTATGGCTAATAATATATCACTATTGGTTCATTGCTGACAAACGTGCCATACAGTGTAAGATACTAATAACAGGAGAATCTGGATGTGAGATAATAAAGGAACTCTCTGTGCTACCTTAGCAACTTTTCTGTGAATCTGAATCTAGTCTAACATAAGTTTATTAAAAAAAAAAAAAAAAAACTGGGTTGCGGTTTGGTTTTTTTTCCTCATTTTAAGATCTGAAAACTGACTATCTGAAAAGTTGAGCTACCACTCAAGGCCACAGCGTTAGCCAGCTGACCCTGAAAGCCAAGTCTGTTGGGCTCCAGATTGTATGGTTTTCTTTTCCCTTGGGCTACCGAAAGTTCGTTTTCTTACATAACCATGACAAAAATAAAGAGGTGGTAGATAATGCATAAGGGCTTTGAAAGTTACTAAAAAGTTCTCAGTCCCAGGTGGGGAACATGGCACTGTCCTGCCTCTTCTGCAACAGGTGGCCAGCCCTGCAGCTGTGACCCAGCTGTGCTAAGGTGTCCCGATAGATACATACATACAAGCATACACACACACACACACACACACACACACACACCCCTGCCGGGAGCCACCTGTGCTGCCTCCACCTTGTGCAGGGGTTGCAATTCACCTCTCCTAGGGTCTGGGAAGACTTGGTTGGGTCCTGTGCACCTTCCCCCCGGAAACCCCCTCGAGGACCCCAGAGACTGGCTGCCTATGCACATACTGCTGCTGCCTCAGCCTCCCTTGAGGGGCAGGGGCGCCTGTCTTTATCCCTAGCTGTGCCAGCTCCCTTTTGTCCTCCCCTAGCAGCAGGACACGCACAACAGGCTGTGTTTAAATCTTATGCAGGCTGATTGCTCTGTAATTGCGTCTTCCCTGGATAGCCTGTCAGAGCTCTTCTAATTTGCCGACCTTTCCCCCCCTCCCTTAAACTTAAAAAAATGCTCCTCCCTTGCTAGCTCCCTCTTTGAGGTGCCTGAATGAAAATGTTTTGAAATCTCATGCTATGTACCAACGTCCGCATTGACCTCCCAGGGCCTTAACATTACCAGGCCTGAAAGCCGGTCTCCAGGACAATCTGGAGGGCCAGCTGTCCCCGGGGGGCCACAGAGCCACTGCTCCAGGGCAGGGTCACACAATGTATTTGTTTGAGAACACTGGGTTGCCAGTGGGCTTTCTTTGAAAAGTTGAAGTGGGTTTGCTGACCCTTTTCTCCACCCCATGAGGTAACCCTGAGCTGACACCTGCCCTCCTTTTCTTGCTGCTGTCTGGGATGCTGGTCATTACCCACTTGTAGCCCAAAAGGTACCTTTCTATTCTTCAAGTCCAAGTTCTCCTGTCCCCTTCCTTGAGCAGCTTTCACTGCCCTGGTACCTTAATAGGTTCGTACATCACCGGGTTTATTCCATGGATGTGTGTCTAACCCGTGTGTCTCCCACAACCACCTAATAAGACCACACAGCAGTCTTCTCTACCTCATTTTCCATGTGCCTGCAAAGGATGAGAGCTTTGAGTTTACGTCCAACCAGCTGTGTGGGTGTTTGGACAGGCAGAAGTGGGCGGGACACAATACTACAGGTTGTTTAGTGTGGGGCGGTGGAGGTTCCCAGGACTGACTTCTAGTGTCTTACATTTTCCTCCAGCCTGCTCTCACTGTGGTAAGGTCTCCTCTTGGTGTCCATACCCACCAGTGCCACCCATATTCTATGAAACCACCAGTACCTGTTGTCCTTCCACACTTCTCTGGCCCAGCCTGTGGCTTTCCTAATCAGACAGGGTCCACTAGGAGGCAGGTCAGGATGGGGAGGGCTGCAGACCACCACAAGGAGGGCCTGCTCTTCTTCCCCCTGTGGCTAAGCATGGATTTGGGACACAGAGGCTTTAAGTCATTTTCTGGCAGAATGGTCAAGGCCAAAGTTGGAGCCAGGTACATCCAGGAGGGCCAGATAGAGACAGGAGACAGGGCCCATGAGAAAGGGTAAGCAAGGGTGTGGTAGAGACAGGCAGATTTACCAGGCTATGAAGCGGACACTTTAGGGCCTCCTCACTTGCACTTCCCACACTCTGCACTTAATTTGGTATTCAAAGTTTGATATTTCTTAAGCTCCAGGTCCCACAAAACCTGAATTGGTTCCAGGTAAGGAAAGTATGAGAAAGAGAAATGCAGAGTAGTTGAAGGGCAGATAGATTGCAAACCAGAGCAATTCCACATCTGGAGTAAGGTTGCCCACAGCAGGGTATCATGAACCAGTAAACTCGTAAAAAGCCTGGAGCAGAAGAGATATACCCAGACATACCTAAAAGCTGCTGGGTCAACTGCCCAGGGCACTGTTATTTCTGTGCTCCAGTGGCTACCGCACATGAGGAAAATACCAATAACCCCTTTTTGTGCTGTCCTGTGTGTCAAGGCTGCAATTATGTCTCCACTATAGGAAATGGCAAAAGGCACCCCATTCTTCTAACACATGTAGCCCCTCCCCAAGGTGCCCTTGGCAAGTGGAGCTCAATCTAGATTTTAGCCTCCTCTTGCCCCCTTAGCTGAGTACTCTTACATAATAACGAATCTATGGAACTATACTAGACAAACTAACTCAACATGAGTTACAAAGCAGGTTTGGTCAAGCAGGAACATCCCACAGATTTCAACCAATGAACTCTTAACAGTTCTTACCCCCTCACTACCAGAGCCCCTCACCGAGAACTCTGGCAAAAACCCAGGTGAGCTAAATCAGAGAATCATCAGAATAAAGCATGGCGGAGATGACAGCAGACAGCAGTTCAAACCCCAATTATGCCCTTTACTACTTGGTTTGCTTTGGGCAAGTTTTTTATCTCATTGAACCTTTGTTTTCCTATCTGTGAAATGCAGCCCATCGTGCATTCTTCTGAGAGTTGTGGAAAGGATTACAGAAGATAATACTTATATATCTCAAGTATCTGGTCCATTACAAGAATTCGGTAAATGGCAGCTGCAATTGCTGAGTGATGGACACCTAAAATTACCCCCACTTCCTGCCTGCGATCAAGCTGTCAAACCTCAATTCTTGCCTCAGGGAGAGTCCCCCAGCCTCATTAGTGCCTCATGCAGATTCTCACTGGTTTGTTCAGCAGGTCCTCCTAAACTGTGCCAACAAACTGAGATATCTGCAAAACAAATTCTGGCTATGTGTGCGAACATTTATTTCACATGTGGCACCGTTTATTCTTCTATGGCAGGAAATGGTCTTGTTTATCTTTGTGCAGTGTTGAATTAAAGATCGCCCATCAAACTCTCTGATCTCAACTGCCTTTTCCTGAGACATACTCCTGGGCTGCTTCAATCCCTCAGGTTCTGTCTCCAGTGAAAGGCAAGTCCACATGGAAAAGAGGAACTACTCGAAGACCTGACAGTCAGCGACGCTTTAAGGTAAATAAATTTATCAGACTTAGATTCTTTATGGAGTACTACTTTTAATGAAGGGAAAAAGCTGAAGAGCTTGGAAGTTGGTTCTTAAACATGTAAAGATCTAGTAAATATATTGCAGATTTTTATAGTTAAGCCCTGCTAAAACTCTTCAGGACTATTGGCTGTGATGACAATATTAACTGACAATTCTTAATGCTTTCTACTTTTCCATATGCCAAGGACAAGACTAAGCACTTTTGTGTGTATGGACTCATTTAGTCCTCATACTCACCCTATGAGGTGGACCCTATGATTTTATAGATGAGAAAGTGAGCCACACAGAGAATTTACTTACCCAAAATCATACAGCTGATAAATGGTGATGCTGAGATATGAATCCAACAATTTCAGGCCAGAGTCCTCGCCTCCTTCACTCTACCACCTGTTACCATATATTGAGAAGTCAAAGCTCCTGGCAGAGGGGCCTGATTGTCCTCCAAATCAGGTAGGGAAAATACGTCATAATAAGACCCCATAATTTTCATACCCCTTGAGAATCCTAAGAAATGATGAAAATTAGAAGGAGGCAAGTGACTGTGTAGATAGTATGAATGTGTATCTGTAAAAACAAAGAGAATCAACTGAAAAAGTAACCCCATACACTAAGATTGAGATAACTGTTTACAAAATTAATGTTAAAAATATTAGCTTTTCTAGAAACATCAACCAACCAGAAAATAGAATGGAAGCAAAGATACCACTTAAAATTGTAATCCAAAAGAAAAAAATAAATGGAAAAAGCTTAAGCAATATGTAATATCTGTATGAAGTAACTACAACAATCTATTGGAAAATAAAATATTTAAATAGAAAATATGCCCTTTTCTTCAAGGGAAAGACTCCTTACAAAGATGTCTATCTTCCCTGTATTAAACCTATAAATTTAACATGAGCAATACCAAAATGAAGCAATCTGGGGAGGGTTGGAGGGAGAGTAGGATCCTCAGATACACTATAAAATTTATACCAAAAAGTAAAACACAAGAAAAGCCACAGTATGTATGATAAATAAGAGTATGGGAAAAGTACTAGCTCTAGCAGATATCAGACTATATTATAAAGTCACAGTAATTAAAATATTCTTGTACTGGCTCAATAATTGATAGCCATATGAATGAAAGTGAATAGGAAAATCAGAAGTAGACCTAAAATTAGATTTATGTAGAGACAGGTTTTTTAATTCATTGGAGAACATATGTATTATTCAAAAAAATAGTTTAACATAACTGGCTAGGCCATCCCTAAAAGAATGAATCCCTTCCTCACTTCTTTATATCAAAATAAATTCCAGATAGATAAAATACTTAAATGTAAAAACCTAAACCATAAAAGTACTAGACACAAGACAGTTGTTGTTCTTCTACCTAATTTCATGGGAAGGACTTCTTTAAGCATAACATTAAACCCAAAACACATAAAAAGTGGATAAAGCTGCCTACATAAAATTTAAAATGTCTTCATTTAGAATGGAAGGAGAGAGTTTCTCAGACAAAAGCTAAAGGAGTTCATGACCACAAAAGCAGCCCTGCAAGAAATATTCAAGGGGACTCTGGAAAGACTGTAAATGAGAGTATGAAAAGTAAAAAAATAAAATAAAAATAAATATAAACCACAAAAACAGTAAAAATAATTATTTCTGTAACAATCACTCAAGGTATTCATAAAATAAGAGGATATAAAATATCATATGATATACCTAAAACACGGGTGGGGAGAGTAAAGAGTGGGTTTAAACTTAACTGGCCATCAATTTAATAGAGACTGCTATATGCAGAACACATTATATATAAACCCAATGGTAACCTCATATCAAAACCCAATAATAGATGTGGAAAGACTAGAGAGAGGATTCCAAGTATATCACTAAAGAAAATCAACAAACCATGGAGGAGAGCAAGAGAAGAAAGGATCAGAGGAAATCTACAGAAACAACCACAAAACAAGTAACAAAATGGCAATAAATATATATCTATCAATCATTACTTGGAAGGTAAATGGACTAAATGCTTTAATCAAAAGACATCAGGGGTACAGAGCAGTTAAAAAAAAAAATAAGCCCCATCTGTATGCTACCTACAAAACAATCATTTCAGACTGAAAGACACCTGCAGATTTAAAGTAAGGGGATGGATTCTATGGCCATACCACCTTGAATACACCTGCTATCATCTGAAAGTAAGGGGATAGAGTAACATTTGTCATGCAATGGATGTCAAAAGAAAGTTGGGGTAACAACCCTTATACCAGACAAAATATATTTTCAAACAAAGACTGTAACAACAGATAAATAAAGACACTATTTAATAATAGAGGGGACAACACAACATGAAGATACAACAATTGCAAATATTTATGTAACCAAGATGGAAGCAGCCAAATACATACAACAGCTAATAACATAAAGGAAATAATCAATAGTAATACAGTAATAATAGGGGACTTTAATACCCCCCCATACTCAATGAATAAATCCATTATTAAAATATAATAAAATCCATTATAAATAATAAAGTCACCACTTTTATCAATGGATGTATCACCCAAAAAGGAAATCAACAAGGAAATCATGGCTTTGATGACACACTGGACCAGATGGATTTCATGGACATATCCAGAGCATTCCAGCCTAAAAGAGCAGAACATGCATTCTTTTCAAGTGCACATAGAAATTAGGCCACAAAACAAATCTTAACAAATCAAAAAAAAAAAATCAAAGTCATACCATCCATCTTTTTGGACTACAACACTATACAACTAGAAATCAACTACAAGAAATAATCTGGAAACAACACAAATACATGAAGGTTAAATAACATGCTACCCAACGATGAATGAGTCAACCAAGAATTCAAAGAGAACATTGTAAAAAAACATGAAGACAAACGATTATGAAAACACAACAGTCCAAAACCTTTGGAATGCAGCAAAAGCTGTTCTAAGAGGAAGTTTATAGCAATACTAACCTACCTCAAGAAGAAAAATCTCAAATAAACAACCTAACCTTATACCTGAAGGAGCTATAAAAAGAACAAATAAAACCCAAACTCAGCAAAAGGAAGGAAAGATAAGGATTAGAGCAGAAATAAAGGATATGGAAACTAAAAACAAAAACAAAAAACAAACAAAAAACAATAGATCAATGAAACCAGGAGCTTATTCCTTTAAAAGATCAACAAAATTGATAAACCTCTAGCAAGACTCATCAAAAAACAAAACAAACAAGAGTAAAAAGGACCCAAATAAAGTCATTAAAGAGGAAAAATAACCAACACCACAGAAATATAAACAACTGTAACAGTATTATGAAAACCTACATGCCAACTAAGTGGAAAACCTAGAAGAAATGGATACATTCCTAGAAACATATACCAAACTAAAGCAGAAAGAAATAGAAAAACAATTCCATCAATGAAATTGAAGCAGTTATCAAAAAACTCCAAAAAAAAAAAAAAACCAAAGTCAAGCTTCACAGGCAAATTATACAAAACATTTAAAGATGAGTTAATGCCTCATTCTTCTCACACTATTCAAAAAAATACAAGAGGAGGGCAGGAAAACTTCCAAATTCTTTCTATGAAACCAGTATCACCGTGATACCAAAACCTGATAAGGACTCAACACCAAAAAAAAGAACTACAGGCCAGTATCTCTCATGAATAAAGATGCAAAAATCCTCAACAAGTTTTTACCAAACCCAATCCAACAATACTTTTTAAAAAACCATACACCACAATCAAATGATCTTTATTTCTGGGATGCAAGGGTGGTTCAATATTCACAGTCAACAATCAATGTGACATGTCACATCAATAAGACAAAGGATAAAAACCATATGATCATTTCAAGAGATGAAGAAAAAGCATCTGGCAAAGTACAGCATCCATTCATGATAAAAACGCTTTGCAAAGCAGGTCTAGAGGGAATATACCTCAACATACTAAAGTTTCATATGAAAAACCCACAGCAAACATCACATTCAGTGGGGAAAAAAAAATGAGAGCTTTTCCCCTAAGGTCAGGAAGAAGACAAGGATGTCCACTCTCACCACTTTTATTCAACATAGTACTGGAAGTCTTAGACACAGCAATAAAACAAGAAATTAAAGCCATCAGAATTGGCAAGAAAGAAGTAAAATTCTACTTGCAGATGACAAACAAAAAACAAACAATTGATAAACCTCTAGCATACTATATACAGAAGACCATAAAGGCGCCATAAGAAAACTGTAATAAAGATAAATGAATTCAGTAAAGTCACAGGATACAAAGTCAATGCACAGAAATCTGTTGCATTCCTATACACTAATAATGAAGCAGCAGATAGTGAAATGAAGAAAACAATCCCATTTACAATTGCACCAAAAACAATAAAATATGTAAGGATAACCTTAACCAAAGAGGTGAAAGACCTGTACTCTGAATATTATAAAATAATGAGAGAAATTCAAGATGACACAAAGGAATGGAAAAATATTCCATGCTCATGGATTGTGAGAGTACTGTTAAACTGTCTATACTACCCAAAGAATCTACACATTTAATGCAATCCCTATCAAAATACCAATAGCATTTTTCACAGAACTAGAACAATCCTCAAACTTGCATAGAACCACAAAAGGCCGTGAAATAGCCAAAACATCTTGAAAAAGAAAAACAATATAGAATATATCACAATTCCAGATTTCAAATTATATTACAAAGTGGTAGTAATTACAACAGTATGGCGGAGGGGGGGGGGTGGGGAGGGCAGCACCTAGATGGCTAAGTTGGTTGAGTGTCTAACTCTTGGTTTCAGCTTGGGTCATGATCTCACAGTTCTTGGGATCGAGTCCCTTGTCAGGCTCTGCACTGTCAGCACAAACCTGCTTGCAATTCTCTCTTTCCCTCTCTCTCTCTGCTCCTCTCCCCCATTCATTCTCATTCTCTTGTACGCTCTCTCTCTCTCTCAAAATAAACAAATAAACTTAAAACAGTATGGCACTGGCATAAAAACAAACATACACATCAATGGAATAGAATAGAAAACCCAGAAATAAACTCACAATTATATGACCAAATAATCTTTGACAAAGAAGAAATGAATATACAATGGGAAAAAGATGATCTCTTCAACAATGGGTGTTGGGAAAACTGGAAAGCAACATGCACACACACAAAAAAGAAACTGGACCACTTTCTTTCACCATACACAATAATAAACTCAAAATGGATTCAAGACCTAAAAGCAAGATCAGAAACCATAAAAATCCTTGAAGAGAGAACAGGCAGTAATCTCTCTGACATCAGCCATAGCAATATTCTTCTAGACAGGTCTCCTGAGGCAAGGGAAACAAAATTAAAAATAAACTTGGGACTACATCAAAATAAAAATTTTCTGCATAGCAAAGGAAAAAATCAACAAAACTAAAAGGCAACTTAGTGAATGGGAGAAGATATTTGCAAGTGGCATATCCAATAAAGGGTTAGCATCTGAAATATATAAAGAAATGATACAACTCAATATCCAAAAAAGCCAATAATCCAATTAAAAAATAGGCAGAAGACATGAACAGACAGTTCTCCACAGATGGCATACAGATGGCCAGAAGACACACGAAAAGGTGGTCAATATCACTCATGATCAGGGACAACCATATCAAAACCACAAAGTGACCTCATACCTGTCAGAATGGCTAAAATCAAAAACACAGGAACAACAAGTGTTAGTGAGGATATGGAGAAAAAGGGACCCTCTTGCATTATTAGCAAGAATGCAAATTGGTGTAGGCCCTGGAGAAAATACAGAGCTTCCTCAAAAATTAAAAATAGAACTACCCCTATGATCCAGGAATCCCACTACTGGGTATTTACCCAAAAAATATAACACTAATCCAAAGGGATACATGCACCCCTATGTTTACAGCAGCATTATTTGTAATAGCCAAACTATTATTCACACACACAATGGAATATTATTCAACCATAAAAGGATGAAATCTTGGCATTTTCAACAACATGAATAGAGCTAGAGAGTATAATGCTAAGTCCGTTAAAGACAAATACCAGATGATCTCACTCATATGTGGAATTTAACAAACAAAAGAAGCAAGCAAAGATAGAGAGAAACCAAGAAACAGACTCTTCACTATTGTGAACAAACTGGTGATTACCAGATTGGAGGATGGTGGGGGGAAATAGGATGGGGATTAAAGAGTACACTTATGATGATGAAAAAAAATGATAGGGGCACCTGGGTGGCTGAGTCGATTGAGCATATGATTTGGCTCAGGTCATGATCTTGCAGTCTGAGTTTGAGCCCCACATCAGGCTCTGTGCTGACAGCTCAGAGCCTGGAGCCTGCTGCAGATTCTATGCTCCCCTCTTTCTCTCTATGCCCCTGCCCCACTCACACTCTGTCTCAGTCTGTGAAAAATGAATAAACCTTAAAAAAAAATGTCTGCTTAAAAAAAAAAGTTTTTAAATGTCTTCATATACCATTAAGCAAAAAAGCAAGAAAAACATTGCAAAAATATGACAAAGAATTTCCATTATACAGAAATAGTTCTAAATAATCAATTGGAGACATGTTTTTAAATGCAACAGAAATAAATTAGTGACAAACATTACAGAAAAATGCAACTGGCTTTTTAATCATGTAAAAATATAAAACATTTTATTCATATTAAAAAATGGAAATTTAAATCACAAGATTTCATTTTTTGACTGTTAGACTGGCATAGAGCATTAAGTTTGCTAACACACTGATTGGGGAAATGGCACTCTAATGGATTATTGTTGGGAGTACCCAACAATACAACCTCTTTGGAGGAAAACTTGGTATATCTATCATAATTTTAAATTCTACTTCTAAAAATCTATCTGATAACATACACAAGGATGTTTGCTGTAGAACTATTTACCATAGCAAAAGAAAAAAGAAAATCTAAATGCACATCAATGAGAAACCGATTATGTAAATTCTACTATACCCATACAGGGGAACATAGCCACTAAGCCACTATAGCCTAGACTAATATAGTGACTAAAAATAGTCAGATACGCAAGCACTAATAAGGAACCATCTCCCAAAATGTTAAACACAAAAGGCAGAATGCACAACAGTTTGTATAATATTCCACAGTTTGTGGGGCTTTTCAATCTTATTTTTTTAGAGAAAGTGTGCAAGCAGAGGTGAGGGGACAAAGAGAGGGAGAAAGTATCTTAGGCAAGCTTCATGCCCAGTGCGGGGCCCAACACAGGGCTTGATCTCATGACGATGAGATGATGACCTAAGCCAAAAACAAGAGTCAGACATTTCACTGACTGAGCCACCCAGATCCCTTTATTTTTTGTTTTTTAAAAACAGGAGTATATAAATCTGTACATTAGGATCAGTGTTCTCCAAATTGGGCAGCAACCACCTGTAGGTTGCAAAATCAATTCAGTGTATTGCAATACACACTCTTTAATGCTTGTATTTTTTTATCTTGGGATTCTATATTTTATTTAAATATTGATAAAATCATGTGTTTTCAAATGTTTTCCCTTATCATATGTGGTAAAGGGGAATATTGTTTTATGTAATTTTGTTACAGTTATATAATTGCCTGATAGGTTGTAATGGGGAATATATTTCTTACTCTGGGTTATAGACAAGAAATATGTGAAAAACACTGGTAATCAACTATCTCTGAAACATAAAAACATGGTAAATGACCTTTGGAGACTGACATTGCAGATGGTGGGGTCAGAAGTGGAAAGGAGAAGGATCTTTTACCACATATCTTTGTACTATTACCTATTCAAGTTTTTGGAAAGGAAGGAAAATAAAATAAAAGCAAAAAGCAAAAAAGAGAGTTTTAATTATATTTTTTGTAGTATGGAGAGTGCTTAGTTATATTTCTGAGTGCATGCCAAGAAAAAGAATTTCTGAACTCACTGTTTTTACCTTTTGACCTACAGCTTTCCCTACTGCAGAGACATCTGCATATGCATGTTTTACTCAGAATTATACCAACAATGATGTACTTCCTTCCAGAGGGCAAGTATTTTCAGTTACGAACTCTACTGAGTTTAAGTTCTCAGTTTTATACATTACCACTATTAGACCATTTTCATTTTTCCTTATCTATTTCCTTTTAACAAAATTAATTTTATCAGATTTCTTTCCATATAACATTTTGAACAAACGTATTCACTAATCAACTTTTGTCCATAGCAAATAATGATTAGTTATTATTTCTGCCATCAGGAAGTTTCATTTGCCGTTTTGAACAAGGCAGTTTTTTAAACCCAATTTTGCGTATCTAAAATGTACCATGTGGATCTCGACCAAAAAACCATAGGTAGCTGTAGTTGCTGTCAGTTTTATTTCGTATTAATCATTTCAACCACATATATTATGACTTGGCTGGAATGTTTGATAGCTAATCCACGAGAAAATTGTAAACATTCTTCCTAAAATATTCCAGGCACATTCTATGGTCCAAGATCAGTCTGTTAGATTTAGAAGCCAATTCTTGGGTGTCCTTCTGAACACTTTGAAAGATGTACACCATTTACCCAATCCACTGAAAAAACCAAGCACAAACTGCTCATCCCACAGTGATATCAAAAGCCCTCATTTTGGGGGCGCCTGGGTGGCGCAGTCGGTTAAGCGTCCGACTTCAGCCAGGTCACGATCTCGCGGTCCGTGAGTTCGAGCCCCGCGTCAGGCTCTGGGCTGATGGCTCGGAGCCTGGAGCCTGTTTCCGAGTCTGTGTCTCCCTCTCTCTCTGCCCCTCCCCTGTTCATGCTCTGTCTCTCTCTGTCCCAAAAATAAAAATAAACGTTGAAAAAAAAAAAAAAAGCCCTCATTTTGATTGACAGTGTCAAAAAACATCGTGTGACACCTAATAACGTGTGCTGCCCAAGTAGTAGAGTCATAATATCCTAAGCAGGCATTGTATGGTGGGGGGCTTGGGTGGTAACGAGGAACAGACCAGCTCCTTTCCTGAAAAAAAAAAATTGTCTTGTATTGTTTTGTCCTATGGGAAACCCAGGTACCCTCAAAATAAAGATACTATAATAAGTAAATGCTAATGGTGATATGCCTCAAACACCATAAAGGAATTCTGTGCGTTTGGTCCTAAGAACAGGAATAAATATTTCACAGGAGTTCATGGAGTATGAAGCACTGTCCCTCTGGGAACTTTGTTCTAATATGTCACCAGGTGTGTGGGATGGGACTACGTTGAAGATGAATGAAGAATATAAAGCCAAGATGCAGGGAGTCCTGTGTGGACAATTAAAGTTATGTTTCCCTCTATCTGGTTCCTCTCTGGCCCATTTCTCTCTCTCTCTGTCTCTCTTCTCCCCTTGGGACCCCAGATCTGGAACCAGAGTTCTTAAAGATTCTAGCCCTGATTTTCCTTACTGCCTCCATCCATGACCTATGCCCCATCAGGGCTTGAGAACAGAGCTCTTAGAGCACCAAGTAACAGAAGCTCAGGGACCTCCTGAGAGGAGGCTGGCCATCTGCCCTGCATCAGGACTATAATTACATGAACACCTGATTTAAATTCCACGTTGTTCTTCCTTCCTCCAGGGCAGGTTGGGTTGGCTTGACTCTCAAACCCATTTTTTTTTTAATAATGAATTTATGACCTTGGCAAATAATAATGCTAATCATAGCATTAATTCCAGGGTTTATTTAAATGCATAGTTTGGGGCCTTGGTCAAAATGTGCTTTTGTCTGCAAAGTTACCATGTTAATTTTCTTCATTGGACAGAATGTTTGACAAGACAGTATAATTATTTTAGCAACCCACTCAAATAGACTGAAATGCCTACTGTTAAGGCTCACAGACTTGTCAGTCCTTTGCCTCTCCTCCTCAGAACTTCCTTTGCTGCCTGTGGCCAACTACCCAGACAAATTAGGAAGCACAGTGACCTAGATGAGGGTTGGAGAGCTCACAGTGAGTCTCCCCACCCATTCACCCTCCTGGGCCTGACCAAAGGCCTCACTCCTCAGCAGTGAAGAGGCCACGGGGCCAGAGAAAGCCCTCAGACACTCAGGGGTCACAAACCTGGCATTCCCACCACCTCCACAGGCCACACCTGAAAAAAGGCAGGCTGAGGAACCAAGCAACACTCTGTGCAAGGACCCAACTGCAGGCAGGAGTTAATGCTTTGGAACATAGTATTACCGGATTGATCTTAAATAGATGTTTCACTTCTCTTTGATAATGAGCTGTGGGCTCTGAAGGGAGCCAAAGGAAATCAAAAGAAGAAATAACAAGAAAAACAACCCCCCAAAAGTCTTTCTGGTTATTGCTCTAAAAGGATCTTTAAAATTCAGTTTCGAATTGCTGGGTCTCTGACAGTGCAATTTTGATAAACTGATGAATGTCTATTTATACCAAAACATAAAACATATGGATGGTTATTTAGAGGACAAATGCATTTTGACAGATATCTAATTTCATTCCACTGATAGGATGTATTTTGTCAGAGTCTTCATTTCATCTGAGACACAATCGCTTTCATTTTCCAGTTCCTTGCCATGGTGGAAATGCATTTGTCAGGCCCTCCAAACCCAAGATGTGTTTAAAATATTGCCATCCCAGCTCTGCTTAAAACCAAGGAAAATTGTAAACATCTCCTATTACCTGCTCATACAAGAAATATTACCAAGTAAATACTTTTATGTACCCAATTGGGTAGCAGAGAGAATTATTCAAAAATCTTCAGTATAGATTGTTGGCAATTTCCAGCCACCCATGATCTATTGAATTCTTGAATTACATAGAAGCATAAAGGAAATGAGGTTAATTCCCTCAAGGCTTAACTAGCAGGCAGAACTAGGAGGCTCAAGACTGTACTGGATAAGTTCTACTCTTCCTTCATGTTTCAACTCCGGAATTAACTCCTCTAGGAAGCATTTTCTGACTCATCCAGGCAGACTTAACCTTTCTTCCATATGCTCCCTTTCTACCTACCCACACCTCCATTAGACTCTTATCACTATGCATTTTAATTTTTCTAGTAGAGAAATTGACTTTTCATTTTTATATCCTCAGTGTCTAGAAGAACACCTAATACATAGTAGGATTTTAATAAGTATTTGTTGAACAAAAAATAAATGATTACCTCTATTACAGCATGTATCACTTGAAATTACTAGTTAACCTGCCATTTTCCTCCACCAGATCATTGAGTTCCTTGAGTATGAGGACTATTTTATTCATAGACATTTCCTCAACTATGAGCAGTGTCTAGCACACAGAAGATACTCAAATGTGTTGACAGAATACATGGATGGACAGATGGATAGATGGATGGATGGATGGACAGACTGATGATTGAAGCATCTGGGTATTTCTAAAAGTCATCAGCTACATAAACATCGACAGCATTCCCTCCTCTCAGCCCCAGTCATTGATTCTGAAAATCTAAAATTCATTTTTCCAAGGATAGGTATCATCTGTTTTTAATATTTGTTTCCTGAATAATTCAAGAACAACTGGGGAGCCCTTAAGAGAAATCTAAAGACATCTTGAATATCTTTAGTTAGAGCCTATTAGATGTCCCATTCATCCTTAATGGTAAAAACCTCCTAATTTTAGCTCTGCACAAGAGGCCTGGAATAACATTTCCCAGTCTCCTTTGTAGATAGGGATGATTATATGACTAAATTCTGTGAATGGGATTGAAGTGGAAAGGTCATAGCAACTTACTGGATATATCCTTAGGTGACAGAACCTTCTTCCCTTTTTCTACTATAATATAGATACGATGGCCAAGTCTCAGGGAACCATACTGCACCATGAGTTGAAAGCCACATCCTAAGGATATGGAAGCCACAAGATATCAGCCTATGTGCCTGACAACTTTGTGGCTTACACAATGAGCCCTGGACTCTCTAGATCTCTTTAAAATGAAAGAAATTTTGAGTTTTCTGTTGCTGCAGCTTAACTAATATAGATAACCAGCTGGACACAACATGAGAAATATCCAGAATCTTCTAATTGTATTGGATAACACTGAAATAAACTGAAACTACATACACTGTACCCTTTTAAGTAAGAGCCACTTCACTGGAAACCCAAGGTAAGAGATGGTTGAACTTGACAGTACATCCCTGAAAGCAGCTCACCTCATATCCCTTTCCACTCTGCTCTGGGCAGGTCCCCAACTAAAGCTCATTTAATCCTTAATGTGAGAGAAGAAAAACAACTTCTGCTGCTACTGTTAAAAGAGTCCCTTAGCATCCATCAGACACAGTCCCAGTCTGGAACTGTGGATGGACCAAGAACCTCCCTAAAAGGAAAAATTTCACCAAGAGGAGAGTTTTAACTTGGGGTTCAAAGTCCCCACTACCAGCCAATCACTATGAAACATCTTGATTCAAACAGGCCAGAGCTCAATTTCCATCTCCATTTAGAGTACTTTGACTGTGGTCATTTTTCTGATAATGTCCGGGAATTTCATGGCTTTTTAAGCAAGATGAGGTTGAATGGTTGGATTTACTGTGGGTGAAATGCTGGCAGAAGAAACTTCAATTTAGCAACAGTTATCATGGACTACAAATCGAGGACTCCTCGGAACAGTGATGCCACTGAAAACAGTTATTACTCAATGTTAATAAAAAAAATTATGGATCTAATAAAACTTAATGGGGAAGTATCATGTGCCATAAAAGCTGCAGTCAAAGCAAAGAATGCTGGGTTGGGGGAGAAGATTCCAATATAATTCTGTACTGTCTGTGAGCCAGAATTGGCCACGTCCGTACCACTTCTTAAGTGCAAATGGTTACGCAAATCAAATTAAACTGTGGAATACATAGTAATAGGATCGTCTCCTTTTGTAAAAATACAAAGGAGCAAATGAGAAATTACCCAGCAAACCTAATTCATTAACTATAAGCAAGATCCTCGTTCATGATTGGCTACTTCTGGTAAATACCAGGAAACTTCTTTCTCAGAAACCCTTATGTGTCTCCCATCTAGGGAGAGAGTTTGGTTCCTCTAAAGGGCACCTTATGTCTTTTGTTTAAACAGAGTGTCTATGGTTCTTTGGAATTTAAGCTTCATTCAACACCCACAATCCCTACTGAGATACGGGAAATCAGAGGAATCAAAAACCTTCCCTCCATTCCTTCTGCTGCCACCCTAGTCAGGCCACCCTCATTTTCCACCTAGACTCCCCTCCAGCTTCCTAACTGGAGGAACTTCCAGGAACTTCCTACTTCCTACTTCCACTCTGGCTTCTCTTTCTCCACTCATTCACATCCCTTTCCCACATGGCAGCCAGAGTGATCTTTTTAATTTACAAACATGATTTTATTACTCTTATATTTAAAATCCTTCCAAGACTTCCTTAGGCTCTTAGGATAAAAAACAAAATCCTTTTAAGGTTCAAAAGGCTTTTTACAATTTGGATCCTACCTATTTCTCAGTCTTATCATGAGCCACTTGCCCCTCTCCCCTACACCCAACCATGTAGATGGGAGTGCCTCCACCCCTGCATTCTCACTTCTGAGAGTTTGTAGCTACTGCTCCCACCTCATCTACTGTCCACTGAGATTATTTGAACTCAGCTTTAATTTCATTCCTCAGAAAGGAGTTCCCCTGCTCCTAGGTTAGGTTAGCTTCTGCTGATGCATGCTCATAAGGCACTCTATACTTCTCTCTTTTGTAAAATTTAGCATACTGTTCATTATCTGCACAATGTCAGTCTTCCTCACTAGACTTTAATCCTCTTAATGGTAGGCCCCATGCCTGTCTTATTTCTCATCTTCCCCCAGTACCTAGTACAGTGCATGATAATTAAAGGCACTCAAATCCTTGTTAACTGTCTGAATGAATAAATACACCAATAATGGTCTATAAAACCAGAAAAATTCTGCTAATGCCACTGATTACAAGATGTCATAACTCTTGGAACCCTTTATAAAATGGAGATTAAGGCACAGGTCCTACACCAGAGATTTAAAACCCAAACTGGGAAGGTTTAGCACACTTTGAAGAAAAACACACAGAGATACGCAGTAAGTACAGCCCGTCCTGGAGAGAGAGAAACGGGGGGAAGCTTTTCAGCAGCCTTGAGTTGCCTCCCAAAGTGAGAAGTGAATCTTACAAGGAAGCCCTTTTTAAATCTTCTAAAAAGAGTCCTCAGAGGACTGTAAGTTAGAAAATCATCATTTTGAAACCATCAGAATAAAGACTGGTTCAGGCAAGAATTATCAATAGGATGCTAAATCTCTGAGAAAATTCTAATGTTTGCATAGACTTAATATGTTTTCCCACAACATGCAAAAGAATCAAACTGGACCACTGTATCTTACACTATAAACACAAATAAACTCAAAATAGATTAAAGACATTAATGTAACACCAGAAACCATAAAACTCTTAAAACATAGGTGGTAAGCTCTTTGATATGGCTCATGGCAATATATTTTTGGAGCTGACTCCAAAGGCAATGGCAATATAAGCAAGATAAACCAAAGGAACTAAATCAAACTAAAAAGCTTCTGCACAGTGAAAGAAACCATCAACAAAATAAAAAGACAACCTACTGAATGGGAGAAGATATTTGCAAGTCACCTATCTCCTAAGGGGTTAATACCCAAGATACATGAAGAAGAACTCATACAACCCAATAACAAAGAAAACAATCTGATTTTAAAATGGGCAGAAGAGGGTGCCTGGGTGGCTCAGTCGGTTGAGCATCCACCTCTTCATTTCTGCTCAGGCTGTGATCTCATGGTTGTGAGATCAAGCCCCACATCAGGCTCCACTAACACTGTGGAGCCTGCTTAAGATTCTCCCTCTCCCTCTGCCCCTTTCTCCCACTCAAGCTCTCTAAAATAAAATTAAAAATTAAGATTAAAAAAAATTTCATGGGCAGAAGATCTGAATGGACATTTTTCCAAAGAAGACATACAGATGTCCAACAAGCACATGAAAAGATGTTCCACATCACTCACCACCAGGGGAATGCAAATCAAAACCACAGTGAGATATCATCTCACACCTGTCAGAACAGCTATTATGAAAAAGACAAAAAACAAGTGTTGGTAAGGATGTGGAGAAAAGGGAATGAATGTGCACTGTTGTAAACTGGTGGAGCCACTATGGAAAACAGTATGGAGTTTCCTAGGGGGGAAAAAACTTAAAATAGAAATACCCTATTATCCATCAATTCCATTTCTGGATACTTATCTGAAGAAAATAAAAACACTAACTCGAAAAGATATATGCACCCCTTTGATCATTGCAACATTATTTATAATAGCCAAGATGTGGAAACAACCTAAATGTCCATCAATGAAAGAATGGATAAAGAAGATATGACAGTATGGATACATATACACACACCCAGAGGAATACTACTCAGCCATAAAAAAAAAAAATGAAATCCTGCCACTTGCAACAATATGGATGGGCCTTGAGAGTATAATGCTAAGTGAAATAAGTCAGACACAGAAAGAAAAATACCATATGATTTTTTTATATGTGGAATCTAAGAAACAAAACCAAATAAAATTCATAGATACAGAAAACAGACTGGTGGTTAGGCAGGGAAAGGGGGACTGATGGGTGAAGGGAGTTAAATGGTACAAACTTCCAGTCATAAAATAAATGAGTCATGGGGATTTACTATACAGCATGATAACTATAATCAATAATATCGTATGGCATATCTGCAAGTCGCTAGGAGTGTCGATCTTGCAAGTTCTCACAAGAAAAAAAATTTTTGTAACTTTGTATGAGGACAGATGGTAGTTAGACTGACCACTTTACAGTGTATGAAAGTATGAAATCATTTTTTAACACCTGAAGTTAATATGCATGGTATGTCAATTATACTCAAAAAAATTTCCCCACAGATTGCTTAGTTGCAAAGGATAAAACAGTAACTCTAATGGAGAAAATGAACAATGTTTTGATCAGTTGATGAAAATTAGGAAGGGACAGACTGATATTGTATGATGCCAGATGTGACACCCTGTGAAGAACACAGCATCACTGAAGGAGTGTAATGGCCTAGAATGTGTGGCGCAAAATTAATGGTGAGGAAGCATAAGATAAATCCAATATGAGAAACATTCTTAAAACAAGGGGAGAACCACCACAGAGCAGGGTTCTACATTCAAAAATGTCAATGTTATAAAAGACAAAGAAAGGCTATGGAAATGTTCCAGACTAAAGAAGACTAAACAGACAAGACAATAAAATATAATACATTATCCTAGATTGATACTCCACTGGAGGGAAAGAAAAATGTTCTAAAGGTCATCATTGGATTAAGTGACAAAACTGGAATACAGGCAATGAATTAGATAAAGTTATTGTATTAATATTAAACTTACTGAAGTTGACAAGGATCCTGTGGTTCTGTAACACAATGAGAAAACAAAAATATCTATTTGGGGGAAATACACACTGAAATATTTGGGGATAAAGGGCTATGATCTATCATATTCTCAAATAGTTAAGAAAAATTTTATACACACACAGATGACAAATAAAGCAAACCGATTAAACGCTAAAAAATGAAGGCATCTGGCACACTCTTTCTACTGTTCTTATTCTTGCAAATGTTCTGTAAGCTTGAAATTATTTACAAATTTAAAAAAAAATTTAAGGGGGCTTTAGGCTATAAATCCCCTTCAAGATAAACTTCTGGCCAAGAGGCAGAAGTAACAAAGCCCTGGCCCTCTTCATGACACATGTTGTGAGGCACCAGAATCTTTGTCTGATGTGCAACAGGCAAGGCAAGGCAGGGGCGGGCGAGCAACACCCCTGCACCCTCACACACACAGTTCCAGTCTTCAGCCCCTAAGAATTCTTGAAGTTCTCCAGAAACCACCCCCTGGCCCAGGAACTTTAACATGCAAAGCACCACCACAGAGCAGCATGTTGCCTGAGAAAGTCTGGTTGCTTAGCAACCCCGACTCCTACTTCAAAAGATAAAGCTGAAGCCCTCCCTATTGGTCCTAGGGTTGGTGCACTCTGGAGAGAGAGTCTCTGCTGGTCAAGCTCCAGGTGAGACTCTGGCCAGAGCTAGTTTAGGTCCTGAGCCCCATAAAGCAACATCCATGGCTCTCTGAGGCTATGAATCAGGCACAAAGCCTGGAGATCCAGGAATGTAGTCTAGTAAAATGTAAAGTGAACAGACCTTCAACCAAGTCACTTCAATGCTCTGAGCCTCAGTTTCCTTACAAGTAGCCAGAGATAGCTAAGATAGATCATTCTCAAATCCAGCTGTACATTAAGATACCCTCATGAGCTGATAACCAACCCCATTCTGTTTTCAGTGCAATCATAATCACTGGGGAAGGGGCCCTGGCACTGGTAGTTCTTGCAAGCTCTTCAGATGATTAAAACAATGCAGGCAGTATTGAGAATCAAGGGGCAATGACCTCTTAGGCCTCAAGTATCTCTTTTAGAACTAATTGTCTGGTGCCTGTAGTGATGTCTTAATTCCTAATCTCTCCTTCCTTCATTTCCCCCAAATGGAGCCCTTGACCACTACACTTTAGGCCCAGTTCTGCCTCTCCCCTAAGACCATCCTTGACTGAGCCCAAGTCCTTCAATCCAAGCTCAGCGACCTTTGCAGCAGGTCTAGCCAGAGCCCAGCCCCTTATTTCTCAAGACTCAAACTCACCTTATGCCTGCCAAGAAAGTAGAGTTTGAGGTTTTACAATACTTACAAGGGAAGACGTTAGCCTGAATTTTCACGTATGCTGGAGAAGACATGCTATTCCTTGGTCAGAGACCAGAAATAGTCTATCACTAATAGCAACAGCAGTGTATCATTTTTGCACCACTTCCCCAAGCCCCAATATCCACAAGGCAACATGAAGAGGACCAGAGAGCACCTGCACACAAAGTGGGTAGTGTTACAGGATAAGGATGCCTGAGTTTACCAAACCCTAATCTTTTATAATAGGCAATTTGCTCTTCGCTCCAGAAAGAGACACAATCTCTGTTTTACAAGCAGTTCGCTATTCAAACATCCTTGAAAAGACTGTCCAGTGCCCTGCCTGCAACATGTGCAGAAAAACAAAAGACCCACAGAGAAATGCCTCCTATAAACACCCTGGACTAGAACTCATGACTTGCTCATCTCCTTAAGATCATGGCCACTGGGGCCGCTCTTGCCCTTGTTAATTCTCTCAAAGCTAGGGCCCTACCTCTGAACACCAGTTCTGCAGGTGGAATCTGCTTCCCTAATGCCAGCCAACTGCTTAGAGTCACCCACCTGAACTGCCGATCACCCCAATCCCCCAGATTACCTCTCTCCACACTTTCTTCCTAGGCAAAGGGTCCCCAAGACTCCAACCCATGGCAGGAGCTCTCTGAGCTTGGACAGAACATGAGAACAGGCAGAGCTGGCCTGAGGCTGCAGAGCAAGGAAGAAAGCAAGAGCAGCTCTCAGGGCAAAGGAAGGGCTGCAAACTAATCATAAAGTCTAAACCAGTGGTTCTCAAACCTCAGCCTGTACCGATCACCTGGAGGGCTTGTGAAAACACACATTTCCAGGCCCACCCCAAATGTCTGATTGATGAGGTCTGATGTGGGGCCTGAAAATACACATTTCTAAAAGTTCCCAAGTGGTGCCGATGTTGCCCTGGTCTAAACCTCGTCAATCTAAAGCACCTGACCTGAGAAAAGACAACCAGACTGAGAGCAAGGGAATGCCAGGTGGAGGCAGCATTAGGAAAGAAGGATTAGGAGAACCTGAAGGAATAATCTATGGGCATGCAATTCAGAGGCAGGAAAATTTTATGAAAGTCCCCCAGCTTGCCCATAGGTCAGGGAGGGTACTGTTGGGATCATTTAGGACAGTATGCTGGGCTTCCTAAAGTTGACTGCTTGTCACCCCAGATGCCATGTCCACCTGTTCAACATGCTTCCTCCCGGTGTCTGCAGCAGGCTGGGCTCTCTGGGTCACATCCTAGCCCACAGGTAGTCTAGTTGGAGATTTTGATCGACCCAGCCTGCCTGGTCCCATTAGAGTTAACCCAGTCACACTAACCCAGTCCCACCTCCCACCCAGGCCCTTCCGTTTATCATTTATACACACCCACCAAATGCATTCTTCCTCTGTGCCCCTGAGGCTGATACCCTCAGTAACTGCAAGACCTGCTACTTAATTTCCAGTTAAGTCTGAGTAATGGAAGGCCCTGGCAGGAGATCAACTGGGAGGAGAGGAGCTCCAGGCCTTTCTTTCACATTCTTCCTTCCTCCTCAGGGCTGCATCTCTCGTAATATTTGCATCCTACTACCCTGTCTACCACTACCCCTGGGTGGCTCCTCTACCATGGCTCCAGATTTAAAACTGGAAAATTGTGTCTACAGCACTATTTCCTCCTCTTGTCCTTTCAGCACTCAGAGCAGAAATGACTTCCCACTGTTATTTCCAGTGCATCATGATCCCCTATCTGTTCCCCTAGTCCTGCCCACACCTGTGAGTGGCCCCTTCACTGAAGTTTCTCAAACCTCTAAACAGGTCCAGTCATACTTGTTGAATTCTGTTTCCTGCTGGGACCCCCAATGACATCCCTGCTTGCCAGGCCACAATCCAACATGTTCCAGGGCTCCTCTCTGCTGGACAGACATACTGAAATGGGCCTTTCCCTGTAAGAGAGTGGAGACATTGCTTCTTACACCTTCTCAGGCATCCATCTTGAACTCCAGCCCACTCCACATAGCTCTACAGTAGAGACAGCAGCAAGGTGAAGCACCGCAGATAGGACCAGAGGCCTTGTCAGCCGGGCCGTGGTGAACACCTCTCCCCAGGCAGCTTCCCCGGGGCCGGAACAGGGCTTTCTGATAGGGCCAAACAGAGCAAGGCTGCCCCCTGAGAGCAAATATGCTCTAACCCTGTTTCCCAAAGCCATGTCAGGAACAACAGACTGGTATCAGCCGCACTCTGCAGTCTCAGATGATGTTGCCATGGTAACACTAGGGTCACTGCTTAGCAACAGGCCAGAGCTGCAGGAAGTTGCTAAGGTATTTTCACGTGTGTTAAAGCAAATGGATGTTTATCTCAATCTTGGGTGTAAATACACTGTAGGGGGAAAAGAAAACATATACACACAAACCACCTACTGATTCAGAGTTGCATGTCTGCTAACATTGCAGCCTGGAGAATATGCCTTCTCTCTGGGAGGAGGCAGACAGAGACCCTGTATGACCCAATGAAGCACAATCTCTTCTGCATTCAAACAGTTCACCTGACTTTCCACTCACCCCCTCTTGAAACCTTCACCACCACCTAATTTCCAATACAGTTTCCAAATCTTTCTCCTTAATGATTTTTGAGAGGCCATATAGTATAGGAATTACATGTGTGGACTCTCAAGTCAGACTGCTGGGTTTAAACCTAGCTCTGGCCCTTTCTTGTTCTAACACACTGAACAATAACATCTCTGTCCTCAACTTCTTCATCTGTAAAATGGGAAACTGCCTATCTCACAGGATAGTGTGCCAATTAAATAATCAATTCCATGTCAGGTACTTAAAATAGTGCCTGAATGTAATGAGTGCTTTATTTAGGATATGTTTTCAATATTCAGTGAAATTATGTAAACCGTCCCATGTTCCAGGCCCTATAGGTGAAATTAAGAATATAAAGGTTAACATGAAGTTGGCCCTACACTCATGGGGCCCTCATCTATTCCAATGAGAGTGTGGCAAGGGTAAAGGCCCAACTCCTTGGTTGGTCATTCAAAGTATCTCAAAATCTAGCTCCAGCCGGGCCTTGCCTAGTTATAAGCATTAAATAAGGTAATAAACTACGAGTTTAGAATGGTGCCTGGTATACAGTACGCGCTCAAAAAAAGGTCACCTATTAATGTAATTCCCCAACAATACACACACCAGCTTAAACTCGTCTATGTTCTGGAGCCTGAATAAACCTCCTGCACTCCCACATCTGGGTCCTTGTTTACAATGGTCTTAACACCTGGAATACTTTCCCTCTTCCTCTCCTCTAGTCTCATGTCTGTGTGACCTTGAGAGCAGTTCCAGTCATACTTGCTCCTGAAACCGCCCCCCCCAACTACATAAGGCCACAGTCATCTCCTCTACCATAACCACATATAAACTCCCATAGTGTCCACTTTCTCTTCTGTGGTGTGTTTTTAGGCGTTTTTATCTTGCTTCCTAAACCAGAGCTTGAGCCTTCCCTGTCAGGCATCTCCTCAGAGCCTCTCTGCCTTACCTGTCTCGGGCCCTTTACCACTGATCCACCCCCACGGTTACTACAGTGACTAGCCATGCAAGGACTCCACTCAACCACCACCCAATCACCATGCTAGCTTTTGGGGCTCCAGTAAATGAGATGCACAGTGGGTGCATGGCCATGAGGTTCACATGAGGTCTTACAGTGTTCCCCAACATCCAGATGCAGTAGCGGTATTCCCGTGGACCAACAGGCCAAGACAGGCATTCCTGTACTGGTGGGATTAGTAATTCTGATTCCTGGAATGAACTAAATGGCTGCCAGACAATGGGCACAGAGAAGATTACCACTGTAAGGCAGGAGTTCACTAGGGCTTTTTTCAGTGCTTGAAACCCCCAGTAAAAATTATAAAGGGGCAATTGCAGCAACCATGATCTGGCAAGAGCAGGGCAAGTAAGGGTAACTTTAGTCTTAGTCTTTGCTATCCCAGGTGCTCAGGAACCAGCAGCATCAGTGTGACTGGAGAGCTCATCAGACCAACAGACTCTCAGGTCCTCCGCAGACCTCTGAATCAGATTGTGCATTTTAACATCCAAGTGATTTGTAACACCTGTTAACATGGAGAAGCCTACTAGGCAACCCACCTAGAACTTTTAGCTGAAGAGGAGAGAAATCTAGAAGGAGTAATGATGGGGGGGGGGTGATGAATATTAATTAGGTCCTCAAACCAGTGGCAGAGATGGGCACTACAGATTTTTTCACTTACCCTCTTTTTCAGAGAGAGTGACAGGTTACAGCCTTGATAGAGAATTTGTGACTAATAGAATTCATCTTTCTCCTTCAGGGAAAAAAGGAAAGTATCTTGTTCTCACCAAAAACAAAACAAAAAAAAAAAAGGAGACTTATACTCCTGTGGGACTGGATATACTGGGAGAGCTTTAGCAGAGCTGAGTGGGGCCAGCCTGCACTGTAGCCACATTTCCCACGTGGCCCTCAGACCCTGCTGGCCCCACCTGTCTCAAGGCCCTTGCTCACTTGCCCCACAAGAGCTTTTGACTCTGTGTGGATTCTACCAATCAGCGCCCATCCAGCTCTTCCAGATTGAGGTGAGCACCGTACCACAGCGTGGGGTGTGATCTGGCTCCCACGGTTGCCCCAGAAGGACTGTGCCATGCAAGCTAGGTAACTCCTCAGGGCAAGTTTGGGTAAAAAGGCAACAAGAGAAAGAAAATCACCTCTTCTATGTGCCCGTCCCTTTGAAAAAATGTCCTGAGATTCAGTAGTTCAAATGGTCTCTCTGAAAATGGGGTCACAAGACTGAGTGATTGCTGGTGCCCTGTATCAAACAGGGGCCAGGCTGGCAATGTGCCCCTGGTGTTTCCTCTTCCTCCTTCCCTGCCTGTGCCCCTCCCTTTCTTCCTTGCTCCCACTTTCTTGGTTTTCTCTTACCAATAAAACGTTAGCAGGCTTTGGCCTCAGGCTCTGCTTTCTGGGGTTCCTAAGTTAGGATACTTTTAAAGGCAAAGACCATGTTTCATCCTCCTTTACGCAGCACCATGCGTGGTGGCTTACAGAGATGGGAACTAAGTATTTAATGCTGAGAGAGATCTAGAAGGAAGGGAAAAAATGACTGACAAGGATGAAGGACAGTCCCACTTTGTAGGGTTTGTGAGGAACTTCAATACCAGTAGTTAAGGGATCCATGGGGAGAAATAGTGCTAGGAAGCTGCTATGCAGCCCTGGCTTTGGTTCAACACCATCTTAGAAATAAACATCTAACATTCGCCTGCCTTGAAATCATGCATTCAACTGTCTCCCTAATACCATACTCATGGCAAAGGGTAATTTTTTCTCAGACTGCGTCTGGTCACTAGCAAGTATCTTGCCCACTTTGAGCAATGGTTTACCAGCGAATGGTGATGGCAAAACTCTCACCAGGAACATGATTTTCCCTTGATTCAAGTTCCCAGCATTAACTGAAGACAGCAATTCTCAAGAGAACTGCCTTCTATTTTTTTTAAGGTTATTTTTGAGAAAGAGAGAAAGACAGAGCATGAGTAGGGGAGGGGCAGACAGACAGCAAGACACAAAATCTGAAACAGGCTCCAGGCTCTAGGCTGTCAGCATAGAGCCTGATGAGGGGCTTGAACTCACAAACCATGAAATCATGACCTGAGCCAAACTTGGACATTTAACTGACTGAGCCACCCAGGCATCCCAGGCCCTATTTTAAAACACATCAGACAAGCATCAGGCCTCTGACTTTCTCATGTAAAGGCCTGATTCCACAGGGGCTACAAAATACCCACTGCCCTTGTGGTTCCCGAATTCCAGGATGACCCAGCTGCATCCCAGGCAGCAAATGCCAGGTTCAAGGACAGCTGCTGTTCCTGAAGCCATCAGCACACCCCAGCTTGCACAGCACCAGAAGCAGGGCTGGCACATAGGAAATTCCCAAGAAAGGGCAGCCACTATGACCCTGGTTCTTGTTATTATGCTGCCCTTTGCCAGAAATCTTCTGTCTGAAACTGAGGTTCCAGAGGCATTTCTATCACTAGGCACAGGCCTCCAGGACAAAGTAAGATTATGTAACAAAGGCTCTTGTCTGGAGGATGAAAAAAAGTACAACAAAACAGCTAGTGTATTGGGGTTTAGTATTCCAAGGCCTGTGTTAAGCTCTTTCAATCTGCTATTTCACTTAATCCTAACCTAAGGTGTAGATACCTTATTATCTCAAGTTTGAAATGAGGAAACTATAGCTCAGAGGAATTTAAAAACTTATCCAAACTATAGAATGGGAGGAAATATATACCAAATCACAGATCTGGTAAGAAACCTGTATCTAAAATACATAAACTCAGTACAACTCAGTAATTAAAAAGACAACTCTATTTTAACATGGGCAAAGGGTCTAGGGGCACCTGGGTGGGTGGCTCATTTGGTTGAGCATCTGACTCTTGATCTCAGTTCACGTCTTGATCTCAAGGTTCCAAGTTCAAGCCCCACACAGGGCTCTGCATGGGGTGTGAAGCCTACTTAAAAAAAATGAATAAATAAAGTGGGCAAAGGGTCTGAACAGACATTTTTTCAGAGAAGATATACAAATGGTCAGTATTAACATAAAAGATGCTAATGTAGGGGCACGTGGGTGGCTCAGTTGGTTAAGCATCTGACTTCAGCTCAGGCCCTGATCTCACAGTTCATGAGTTTGAGCCCAGCATCAGGTTCTGTGCTGACAGCTCAGAACCTGGAGCCTGTTTCTGATTCTGTGTTTCCCTCTCTCTCTGCCCTCCCCCCCCTCCAGCTCACACTTTGTCTCTCTCTCAAAAATAAATAAATATTAAAAAAAAATGCTCAATGTCATTAGTCATCAAGGACCATACACACTAGGGTAGATATAAGAAAAAAGATAATTACAACAAGTGTTGGCCAGGATGTGGAAAAAGTAGAGCTCTCAGACATTGCTGGTGGAAACATGAAATGGTATGGCTGCTTTGGAAAACAGTCTGAAAGTTCCACAAAAAGATAGACAGTTACTGTATACACTTCCACGCCTAGATATATACCTGAGAGAAATAAAACGCTATGTCCTCATAAAAGCTTCTGCACGAATGTTCCTAGCAGCCTTATTTGTAATAGTCAACAAGTAAAAATAATCCAAAAGGCCTCAAACTGATGGATGGATCAAAACTTATCCCAAGTCACACAGCCTCTTCTTCTGAGTAAAGGGAAAGTAGACAGGACCCTTGACTTCCTATCAAGACTAGGTTGATAATGAAGAAATGAACAGAAGGTGGTGGTGAGAAAGAAGCTTAGGCTGCTAAGGCAATGGGTAAGAAGGTTCTGCTGAAACACAAGGACATTCTCCCTACATCGCCATACAATTCACAGGGGAAATGTTCAAGGATCTAAGAAGAGAATCCTAATAGCAAAGTCATCTCCTGGTGGAAGTCCCCATCGCTGAGCAGGAAAGCAGCAGGTTGTATGGAAGAAAGACACTACACATGAAAGTATGTATCTCAGTTTGACCTTCACGGACACTGTACATATCTATCACGGGGTGTCTGGGTTTCCTATAACCCCAGGGCCTGATCCACTGCAAATACTCCACAAGTACTTCATGCATCTAATTGAATTCTGTCTGTGCTGGAGCTGAACAGTCTCTTGGGAACCCCATGCCTAGCATGGCCCCAACACCTAACAGCGCTTTGCACATGACGAATGTTCAATAACTATTTGTGAAAAGGATGGATGGGTGAGTAAGTAGCTTTTAGTCGGGAAGACAGGCTACTCTGTATCTGTGAGATATATCAGAATGAGGAAAATGAAGTACCAAGTTTAACTCCTATGGAAAAAAAAAATAAATTGACCATGATTTGGTCCCAAAGTGTTCTCATCTACTGTCACTCCCACCAATGAAGGAGGACATCTGGAATTTGGGACATAGGTTTTAAAGAATCCCCCAATTTTTGACTGATAGTTTGGTAAATGGCAACATAGAAATTTCTAGCTTAGAAGATACCTTAGAGATCCCTGAGCTATTGAAGAAAAAGTGTAGAAGAACTGTCATTTTGTGGGAGTGTGACAAGTAGCTGTGTAATTTCCCGAGGATAAGCTAAGCCCAGGCAAGGAGTTCATGCATTGAGGGCAGAGCCTATAATATCAGAAGTTTAGGAAACAGACACCGTGTCTGTTGTACATTATTTGAACTGATTACTGGTTCTGGATAATTCACTCCCCCAAAACAATGTGACTCTATGACTATGGTTTTGCTGGAAGGAATTACAAAGGAACAAAGAAACCTTCCCAAAATGGCCCGATGTGCAGATTTCACAGGTGAGTCAAGATGAAGGGCTGGCTGGAGACACAGACCCAGCAACCTTCCCCAAAACTGGCCCAAGAGAAACATTCCCAGACCAGAACTTTAGAAACCCATTCACCTAACTGCTAGTAGCCGGATGATAAGGACAAAACTGTTCCCCAAGGAGAACTGCGTCCTTGAGCGAAGCAGTGGGGCAAGCTAATTTCTAATAATGAAGCTGTAAGCTACAGTATTTGCTACAAAACAGGCTTATTCATGAAGAGTAAATATGTCAACTAATTCAAGAGGCATGCTAAATCTCCATTGTTTTCTGAAGTTCAGGTTTCCTGGCTCTATAAAATGTGATGCACGCCTTCAATGTGTGCAGCAGAATCTGGGAGATTGCAGAATGCCACATTAAACTCAGAGCTCCTGGGCTAATGAGGGTAAGTCCATTTTGCAATAATGAATTGTTGGTAATAGCCCATCACGGAACAGATGTCTCATTCGTCACTGTACCAAGACTCCCACACTCCAAAGTACTCGGATAACATGGGGAGGCAGCATAGCCTGGGGAGGGATCCTCATCTCTGGACTCTTAAGTGGAGCCAACCCCATGAGTAGAATTCAGTGGGTGACTACTCAGCATGACTGGAGGCCCCCTAAATCCTCTCTAACTCAAAATATGTCCCCACCCACCTGCCACAGGGCTTAAAATATCCTCCCTTGAATGACTCCTATTAAAATGTAAATATGTCACCAGGAAGAAGTAACACATTGAATTAGCATCTATTATCATTCATTTTCACATTAGGGAGAGCTGGGCCCTCAGGGAATATGAGGAGGACAGGTAGCTGTTGCTGAGGAATGACTCAGAGGAACCCTGAGCTTTCTCAGGTTGGAAGGCCAGGGCCAGGTTGGGCTCACATTGCATTCGCCAGCCCAGCAAACTCCAGCTCATCCCTCTCAACTGATGCTGTGGGTTTCTTAAGTACGTGTTTCCCCAATTACCAAAGCAACTCAGGAGAGGGGCTGCCATTTATTTATCTTTACAGATTCCCAGAACCTGGCGCATTAATATTTAAAAAATCCCAAGTACCTCTCCAAAAAATATTTGTTGAATAAGTAAATTTTATCTTCACAATCGCCTAAGGAAATCAGAGAAGGTATTATTACCACTTCATAGGTGAGGAAATGGAGTCTCATGGAGACCCACTTACTTGCCCAAGAACAGGGGATCAAGGAGGTACAAGCTCTGGATACACAAAGAGGCAGACAAAGCTTGTGCCCTTTGTCTAACGAGAAGAGTACCTACGGGAGGGAAGTGGAAGAGATTAGGGCCAAATTTGGGGTGTTTGAACACTGACCTGAGAGTTTGGGGTGTTATTCTGGGATGCTCTGAAGGTTTGTTTAGTGATTGGGAATGCAGGAAGCAGAAAAATACAGTGAAATGTGCCAAGTAATATTTTAGAAAGATTAGTGGCATAGAGGAAAACAGGATGGGCTGGAGGATCAAGAAATTAAAGACTAGTTAAGGGATAATTTGTGTGTCACAGCTGACATAGCAGCAGTGGGAACAGAGGGAGGCTACACATTTGAGAGACTTTATGAAGAACAAATAGAGCAGTTTAGCGACTGATGAATGAAGAATGGATATGGGACACAGAGGAATGAGGGACACTAACTAGATTTCAAACACACTTAAATGAATGACAGAAAATGGGCAGCCATGGCAAGTCTGGGTGGGAAGCAGACTTTGGGCCAAGAATGGCAAATTCCATCATAAATACGTGGAATGAGGTGGCAATGGAATACCTGAGGCAGTTAGAAATTTGGTGTCAAATCTCAAGGAGATTTAGTGGAAACCATCCGATTAGATGTGATCTCCTAGAAAGAATAGAAAATGAGTCAAAGTTAGAATCTCCTGGGTTGGACAACAGAGTGATGAGTGAAGCCAAGTACGAGGTGTTTTAGAAAAGGTAGACGTGACAGTGCCAGATACTGCGGGAAGGTCAAGGAAAGCAAGGAGAAAAAGCTATTGGATTTCAAGAACAGGCTATCTCCGCTCATCTTTAAGGGGAAAATCCCAAAGTATGGAAAAGGGCAGGGAAATTTAAATGGGGTAGGAGCAGACAGGAGAAGAAGCAATGGGAAGGTAAGAGACAATTCTACCCTTGGTGTAAGGGATGGCAGAGCCCATGCTTGTTTATTTGTCCTTTCAGTACTTGGAGAGCTGAGCCTGTATTTTACGTGAAAAGGAAGGAGCCAGCACAGAGACTGAATAGGACAGAGAGAGGGGAAGAGATGGGGAGAGGCTTGAGAAAGCTGCAGGAGGAAGAGAGGGGCTGGGAATGCCAGAGAGCAGGTGAGCGGACACTCTGCGGGAGTCTAGCCACAGGGGGTGTGGCAGGACACTACACACAAAAGCACAAAGGAAGACAAAAGGAGCAAGCATGGAGGCAAGTCCAAGAAGTCATTTTAAAGGAAAAAATCAGAAAAATAAGTTTCCAGGGTTCAGCCTGGCAAAAAAGAAAGTAGGCTCCCCAGGGTACAGGACTGGCAAAGGACTGTACTGAGATATTGCCAAGATTTGTCCAAAGGAGGAGAGAGGCAAAATCATGTCTAAAGTTAGAATCTCATCTATATACTGGTGACAGTCCAAATAATGAAGTCTCCACCTAGAGTTTCAAGGTCACTGAACACCAGTGCTAGAGAGGTCCTGAGACGACATCTGACCTGCCTCTCTCACTTCGTCAGCTAAGGAAATAAGTCTCAGAGAGGTGAAGTAAATTGACCAAGATCACACAGTCTAGTTAAAGCTAAGCCTGGACCAAATTAAGACACTTAGCTCCTCCAAATAGCAACCAAATAGCAACTCTGTGTGCTGGGTTCCCTGGGATAATTCCAGTCATATATAATTATTCTTTCCAATGGTGATTTTCTTAAATATATAACAAAATAGGATTTCATTTTGGTAACCCCAAATGGCTTTTTGTATTAAAAATATGAAAAAACAATAAGTCAGGAAAGCAAATCATTTGTCAGACCGTATCTCCCAATTTTTGGTTCTGCAAGCATAGTCACTGCAATTAATCAGCAGCGTTATTACAAGCGTGGCTCTGGAGCCAGAGAACCCCATGCCCCCCATGAATCCAGGTAAGCCCACCACTCACTATTTGTGTGACACTGACTGGAAGAAGGACCTCAGCCCTCCCAAAGCAGCAGAGCAATCAATGACACTGTCATCATTGCCCTTAGCATGGGAGAAAAGTGGTGGGTGAAACCCAGAGAGGGAAGAAGGCAAAGCTGCAACTAATAACATTTTCCCTCTGGAATAATCCCTGTGTTTCAGCCAGAGATGATTTGGAGGCTTTTCGAGAGGGAAACCTGAAGAGAAAATGTAATTACTTCCCCTCTCCCCTGCCCCACACTTGAATTTCAAGGTGGTGTCCTTTCCAAATAAAAAAGTCACTTGAGGGGTGGAAGGGAGGCTGTAGGGAGAGAAGTGAAGGATGAAGAACGATCATTCTTGCTGAAGCTGATGACATTTCACCAAAGTGACTCCCTTTGGGAGCAGCTGGCACAAATGTCATTCAGCTGAGACAGTAGGAAGCAAGAGAGAGTGGTGGGCTCCACAGGAAATAGCATGATCCTCTCCTCCTCCTCACCCACCATCCTCTCCCTACAAATCCTGATTCTCTGGGGAAGAAGTCAGGACCATGCACTTAGTGGGGGTCACTCACCTGTGCTGGTTGCAGTCACCTTGCAACGTTTTCTACAGTAAAGTAACACACACCCACCCCCAGGAGAGCTGCCCTAACAGCAGAGCTGTGGGGGTCCCTGTCCAGAGAGAGCAAAACTCTGAACCCCACCTCTCCAACATGGACAGGCAGATAAGGAGAGACAAGACCATGCAACCACTTTCATCAGAACATCCCAAGAGAGATGAAGTTATTGATGACTACAGAGGTCTAAGTGTCTAGAACAAACAACCAAACACCCCTGGGGCTCTTATAGTTGACAATTTGGTTGAAGGATGGAAGGAAGGAAGGAAGGAAGGAAGGGAGGGAGGGAGGGAGGGAGGGAGGGAGGGAGGAAGTTAAGCCAACAGGGGTTAATTTAGCCTTGCCACTTACCATGTGACATCAGCAAACTGTTTAACCTTAATGCCTCAGTTTCCTTATCCAAAAAAGGGGGATAATATAGCTCTTGAGTGTGCAAAAATGAGATGTGTGTGTTTCAAGTGCCTAGCAGTGAGGAGGTGTTTAAAAGACAGTATTATGTATATGCACAAATTATTTATAAAGTATCAAAATCATGCACACTGACAAAAAAGCACAGGTCCCTGACCAAGATCTCAAAGTCATCATGCAGGAGGATGGACACTCATAAAACTCAAAAAGGAATGGTGAGCCTATTCTTTCAGGCTACAGATGTTCAGACAGGGACTGCTCATCTCCAGAGACTGAGGAGACCTTCAGAACTAATGGATCCTTATGAGGCCTGAAAGACTTGACCAACTGGCAAAACTACATCTTAAAAATCTCCTGTTTTTTATTCACTTCTAATAATGTATAGTTTATGCCTCCACATACATTCCAAAAATATTCACTGCAAGTAGATACAATGTGAAATGTTACTTGGTAGTATAATGTTTGGTAGATGGTAAGTGCCCACTTAGTATTGAGTGGGTCCTTGATGGCCTTGTTAGTATCTGTCTAGATGTGCTGTCCAAATGCTGATCTGGAAGGATCTTGGCCCCGCTAGAAACTGATGGTCCAGTATAAACCAAGGCCTTATAACTACTGCATAGGGCTGGTTCCTATGATGACTCTGGCAGATAAATTCAAAGAAATAGCTCTGGCAAAGACTAAGTCGAGAGCAAGTTTTCACCAAACATCAACAAAAATAGTCATAAGAAGTCAGGTGGCAAGAAAACTTATTGAACAAGTTGGAAATGAGGGTTTTATCATTCTGTAAACACAAGTGATTTGTATACTTCTATTTTAGGAGAAGAAAAATTGCTCAACCAACTAAGGTTTTCACTTTCATTTTCAGAAAGCAGTCATATACTGTATCTCACCAGTCAGAGGCTCCCCACTTAGGTGGAATGACAGAAAACACAAGGGTTTCTGTCTCCCAGTGGAGGAAGATTTGAATCCTAATGCTAAGACTTTCTGTGTACACTGAATTTTATTAGTCCTCCCAGACCAGACATTTCCCATCTGTAAATGAAAATAAGTGGCCAGAAGCTCCAAAGCTATTTTCACAATCCAAAAATGTTTAAATTAAATGCTGAAAGGGAAAAATTGCCAACCAATTAATTCTCTACCTGGGAAGGTTATCGTTCATAATTGAAGGAGAGATTAAAAGTTTTAAAGATAAGCAAAAGCTACAAAGGTTCATCACCACTAAACCAGCCTTACCACAAATATTAAATGACTTCTCTAAGCTAAAAATAAAAGGCACTAATTAATAATAAGAAAACACACAAAAGTAGAAATCTCACTGGAAAAGGTAAATAAAGGTAGAGGATCAACTACTTATAAAGCAAGTATGAAGGGTAAAAGGCAAACATAGTAAAAATTTAAAACAATAATTAGTTAAGGTATACATAAAATAAAAAGATGTAAAATATGTCATCAAAAATATAAAGTGGGGGGAATAAAGATATAAAACTTTGCAAAGTATTTAAAATAACTTACTATCACCTTTAAAAAGATGGTTACATACAGAAGATGTTATAGGAGAACCTCACAGTAACCAAAAAGAAAAAATTTATAGGAAATACACAAAGGATGAAGAGAAAGAAATGGGAACATAACCCTAAGGAAAACCACAAGAGAAAAATGAAAGAAAATGAACAACAGAATGAACTACAAAAATCACCATAAAACAATTAATAAGTACATACTTATCAATAATTGCTCTAATTGTAAATGGACTAAATGCTCCAATCAAAAGAGTGTGGCTGAATGGATAACACACACACACACACACACACACACACACACACACACACACACCTTCTATATGCTGCTTACAAGAGACTTCAAACCTGAAGACACATACAGACTGTAAGCAAAGGGATTAAAAAAGATAAACCATGCAAATGGAAATGAAAAGAAGCTGAGGCAGCAATATTTTTATCATACAAAACCTATTGTAAAACAAAGACTGTCACAAAAGAAAAAAAAGGCATTACCAAATGATAAAGGGGTCAAACAGACAAGATATAATATTTTAAAGTATTTATGTACTCAATATAAGGGCACCTAAATACATACAGCAAATATTAACAGAGACAAAAGGAGAAACAGACAGCAACAGAATCATAATAGGGAACTTTAACACTCCACTTACCTTAATGGGTAGATCATCCAAGCAGAAAATCAATAAGGAAACATCAACCTTAAACACCACATTAGAGCAGATGGACCTAATAGATGTACACAGAACATCCCATCCAAAAGCTGAATACACATTCTTTTGAAGTACACATGGTACCTTCTCCAGGATAGATCATATGTTATGTCACAAAACAGCATCAATAAATTTAAGATTTAAATCATATACAATATTTTTTCTAACTGTAATAGTATTAAGCTAGAAATCTATTACAAGAAAACTGGAAAATAAAATACAAACAATTGAAGGCTACACAACATGCTATTAAAGAACCAATGGGTCAATGAAGAAATCAAAGAGGAAATCAAAAAATACTTTGAGATAAATGAAAATGTAAACACATGTTCCAAAATCTTTGGGATGCAGCAAAAACAGTCCTAAGAGGGAAGTTCATAGCCATACAGACCTACCTCAAGAAACAAGAAAAATCTCAAAAACCTAACCTTATACCAAAAGGAACTAGAGGAAGACAAACCAAGCCCTTCTAGCCCAAAGTTTCAAGAAGAAAATAATAAAGATCAGAATCAAAATAAATTATAGGCAAAAAAAAAAAAAAAAAAAAAAAACTAAGAACTGATTCTTTGAAAACATAAACAGAATTGACAAACCCTTAACCAACTGAAAGCGAGGTAAATAAAATCAGAAATGCAAGAGGAAAAATTACAAATATCAAAGAAATGCAAAGGATTATAAGGGAATACTATAAGCAGTTATATACCAACAAATTAAGAGTCTCATGCTCTACCAACTGAGCTAGCCAGGCAGCTGTTCAACAAATTAGACAACCTAGAAGAAACAGATTCCTAAAAACATACTATATTCCAAGACTGAATCATGAAGAAATAGATAACTAGTAATGAAATAAAAAAATAAAATCAATAATCAAAACAGTCCCAACAAACCTAAGTCCAGCTTCAGATGGCTTCACAGGCAAATTCTACCAAACATTTAAAGAAGAGTTAATACCTATCCCTCCTCAAATTATTCCAAAATAATTTTGAATTAACTCCTAAACTCATTTCATGAGGCTAGCATTACTTGATAATGAAAACAGACAACACCCACAGATATATATCTATATCTGTATCTATATCTATATCTATATCTATATCTATATATATCTAACTAACCAAATTCTACACTACATTAAAAAGAGTATACACCATGACCAAGTAGGATTTACTCCAGGGATGCAAGGATAGTTTAACATCTACAAAATCAACATACACATATTAACCAAATAAAGCATAGAAGTCATATGATCACCTCAACATATGAAGAAAAAGCATTTGACAAAATTCAACATCCACTTTGATTTTTAAAAAGCTCTCAACAAAGTCAGTATAGAGGAAATGTACCTCAACATAATCAAGGCCATATAGGACAAGCCCACAGATGATATCATACTCAACAGTGAAAAGCTGAAAGCTTGCAGGATACAAAATTAATATACAGAAATCTGTTGCATATAATAGTGATCTTTCAGAAAAAGAAATTAAGAAAATAATCCCATTTACAGTTTCATCAAAACCAATAAAATATGTAATAAATTTAACCTAGAAGTGAAAGACCTATACTCTGAAAAACAGACACTGATCAAAGAAACTGAGGATGACACAAATAAATGGAAAGACATTCTATGCTCATGGATTGGAAGAATATTGTTAGAATGTCCCTACTACCCAGAGCAACATACAGATTTAATGTAATCCCCATTAAAATACCAATGTCTTTTTTCACATAAGTAGAATAATCCTATTTGTATGGAACCACAAAAGATCCCAAGTAGCCAAAGCAATCTTAAGAACAAAGCTGGAGGCATCACACTCCTCGATTTCAACATATACTACAAAGCTATAATAATCAAAGCAGCATGTCATGTTACTAACACAAAAATAGACACAGAGATTAATAAAACAGAATAGAGAGTCCAGGAACAAATCCACACTTAACAAAAAAAAAGTTTATTTTTGAGAAAGAGAGCATGGGCAGGAGAGGGACAGAGAGAGAGGGGTACAGAGGATCCAAAATGGGCTCTGCACTGACAGGAGCAAGCCCAATATGAGGCTCTAACTCACGAATCATGAGATCACAGCCTGAACCAAAGTCGGATGCTCAACCGACAGAGCCAACCAGTGCCCCAATAAATCCACATTTATATGGTAAACTAATCTATGATAACAGAGGTAAGAACATACAAAGGGGGCAAAGACCATTTCTTCAGTAAATGGTGTTGGCAAGATTAGACAGATACATGCAGAAGTATACCATCTACAAAAACAAACTCAAAATGCATTAAATTCTTAAAGGTAAGACTTGAAACCATAAAAGTCCTAAAAGAGAAGATAGGCAGTAAGCTCTAGGACATAGGTCTTAGCAGTTTTTTGGCTATGTCTCCTCAAGCAAGGGCAACAATAGCAAAAATAAAATATGACTACATCAAACTAAAAAAACTTTTTTCACAGTAAACTAGCAACAGAATGAAAAGGCAACCCAGTGAATGGGGAAAGAGACTTAGAATGTATCTCTAACAATCTATCTGATAAGGGGTTAATATCCAAAATGTATAAAGAATGCCCACAACTCAATAACAATAAAACCCTGTTTAAAAAATAGGCAGAGGACCTAAACAATTTTCCAAAGATGATGTATAGATGGTCAACTGTCACATGAAAAGATAATCAACATCACTAATCAACAAGGAAATTCAAATCAAAACTACAATGAGATAGCACCTCATACCTGTCATAATGGCTATTTAAAAACACACACACACACACACACTAAAAATAACAAGTATCAGCAAGGATGTGAATGGAGAAAAGAAAAACCCTATATACTACTGGTGGAAACATAAATAGGTGCAGCCACTGTGGAAAACCATATGAAGACTCCTCAAAAATTATAACTAGAACTACCATACAATCCAGCAATTCCACTTCTGGGTATTTACCCAAAGAAAATGAAAACACTAATTCAAAAAGATATACGTTTCCCTATGTTCATCGCAACACTGTTTTGTTTTAAAGAAAGAGGGTACAAGTGAGAGAGGGGCAGAGAGAAAGAGAGAATCCTGAATTCCAAGAGGAAGGGGGGCAGGGAGGGAGGTAGAGAGACAGAAGCAGGGTTCACAGCAAAGTGGGGCTTGAGCTCACCTGAACCAGGGCTCTAGCTCATGAACCATGAGATTATGACCTGAGCCAAAGGTCAGATGCTTAATGACTGAGCTACCCAGATGCCTGAAGCATTGTTGACAATAGCCAAATATGGAAGCAACTTAAGTGTCCAACCATACCTGAATCAAGATGTGTTATTTATATATACACACTCACAAAGTATTACTCATCCATAAAAAAAAAAGAAAGAAAGAAAGAAATCTTGCCATTTTCAACAACACAGACTTAAAAGGTACTACAGTAAATGAAGTAATTCAGAGAAAGGCAAATACCCTATGGTTTCACTTATATGTGGAATCTGAAACATAAAACGAACAAAATAGACTCAGATACATAGAAAAAACTGGTATTTGATAAAGGGAAGGAGGGAAGTGGGATGGATAAAATAGGTGAAAGAGATTAAGACGTACAAATTTCCAGCTACAAATAAGTCTCAGGAAATAATGTTCAGCATAGGGAATATTGTAAATAATAGTATAACAGCTTTGTATGGCGACAGATGGTAACTAGACATATCAAGGCGATCATTTTGTATTGTCTAAACATATCAAATCACTATGTTATATACCTGAAACTATTATGTCAATTACAATTCAATAAAAAAGATTTTATGTGTAATAGGAAAATTTGAGGTGACTTGAAAAATACTCAAGGCTCCAATGACTGGGCTTTGCTTGATATTTTGGGTTTTTCTTTCCTTCATTGTGTGTTTTTGTTTTTAATAGAGAGCTCTATTATTTGAAGGAAGATCCTTCAGTTTCAGCTAACTTTGTCTTTGGAAAGTAAACTCTTGGGACCTTAAGAAAATAACCAAGGTCTCCTAATTGAAATTAAAATACCTAAGAGGGAATAAGTGGGTGCTTGAGTGCAGACTTGCGAGCCTGATTACACAAAGTTCAATATGAGAAGTAGCTTTCTAACAATGGACGTTTACCGGCAGCAGAATGCCTTCCGGCATCACTACAGTGACTTTCCTCTATCTCCCTGGGTGTGGTCTGGAATGCTATAGAGGTAGATTCTGGGATCACAAGGAAAGCTGACTATAGGGTTCTTACCTACACATTGGTCACTATTAATACTTAGGCACACAGCAGTGAGTAGCCAAGGAGCTGCCCACTGTACACAGAGAACTGGGAAGAGGGAATGCAACCTACATTTTCTTGCAAATTAGGTGCTGTGACAACTGAGGAAATGAAACACAGTTGGCACAGTTGGCTTCCTATCATCTATATTTTTTAACTTGTGGTTAATGTCTTGAAATTACAGACATCCCACCATCCACTTTATCCCAGAACATTTTGCACTATCCCTTTGTGGTTAAGAGTGCACTCAGAATTGGAGTTTTTTGCTTTTCTTGTGTTGGTTTATCATTTACTCAGGAAATATTAATTGAGCATCTACTTTGTGCTAGGCACTCTTTTTGGCATGTGGAGTACTTGGAGTTTGCATACAAAGAGAAAGAAGTGACAGAAAATAAATGAACAGAGGTACAAACACATGGAAGCAGTGTGAGGAATAAAGAATATCCCACTCTAGGATACCCTCAAGGTAGCATAGTGGCCAAGGTAGACTGAGAAAGGAAGGGACATAACAACCCAATCAAGTGAGGGATGAGCCATGCAAAACATGGACACAGTATTTCAGACAAAGATTAGAGCAAGTGCAAAGGTTCTCAAGTAGGAACAAACTTGGCAAGTTTAAGCGCAGGGGTGGCTGGAACAAAGTTAGAGGGGCCTGTTTTAAGGTCAGAGACACAGGCAGGATGCACATCACATTAAGCCACATGAGCCACAGCAAACTGGGTCTTATTTTCAGTATGATGGGAAAACATCAGAGCAATGTGAGCAAGGAAGTAACATGCCCTGACTTAAATTTTTAGAGTCACTCTGGTCTTTCTCTAGAAAATCACCTACAGGGAATCAAGAGGGTTGGCAGGGAGACCACTTAGGAGGCAACAGCAGGTGCATAAGAGAGACAGTGATAACTTGGGCTGGTGGGGAAGAGGATATGATGTCAGACTTTGGACATACCTTAAAAACAGCACTGAAAGAACTTGCTGCTGGTTAGACAAAGGGAGAGAGGGAGAGAGAGAAAAAGAGGAAGGGAGGGAGTGTGTGTGTGTGTGTGTGTGTGTGTGTGTGTGTGTGTGTGTGTTTGTAGTGTGAAAGATGAGGGTTGGGATTTGGCCTGAATAACCAAGGAGCACGTTACTACCTGTTGAGGCAGCGGTCTGGGAGGACACATTGGGATCCAGGATAGACGGTCTAGTCTTGCTGACAGACATCTAGAATTGTGGTGAGGGGTCAGCATGCAGAAGTAAACCTGGAGTCATCAGTGTTTATGTAAGACTTAAAGCCATGAGGTGAATAAGAAGTCCAAACGTTGAGTTGGGTTAGAGGTGAAGAGGCAAAGGATATAGAAAAGGAAGTACCTGTGAAGTGGAAGCAAAACTGGGTATGGCGTCTTGGACAGAAGATTTTTTTGTTAGGTAATTCAAGAGGGAGAGGGCTTTGACTGTACCAGTAATGTTTTCAGTCACAAACAGGACAGCATTCTGGCCTTTTTCCACCTTTTGTAGGAATGACATTTTATTGTAAAATGTTCACAGCAAAGAAGGCAGTAACCAACAATTTCAATGCTGCTAAGAGCTCAAGTATGACAAGCAGGAGAGTTAACCACTGTACTTGGCAAATGGACACTCCCTGGTGGTCAGGAAATGAACAGTTCCAAAGGAGAACTGAGGACAAGAGCCCCCAGAGAGCGAATGGAGAACAAAAGCTGAGGAACTGACAACACCGAGATGGACTACTCTCTTGAATAATTCTGCTATAAGGTGGGACACAGAACTGGAAGAGAAGGTTGGGGGAAACTTGAGACCAAGGAAGTTTGGAGGTTTTGTTTGCTTGTTTTAGGTTGTTGAGCAAGAATTACAGCACATCTGTAGGCCAGGAGGGAAGACCTAACCAATCATCCAGAAGAAAAGGGATGGATGGGAAGGCAGCATCCTTGGGTAGGCAATAGAGAAGACCTAGGCTACAGGGAAAAGCATTAGCCTTCAACAGGACAGACACTCCTCACCCATTACACATACAGGCAGAGTACAGGGCCCTCTGAAACAAGCAGGTTAACAAAACTGGTGATGGAAAAATACTTCTTGTTCTGATTCCTTCTACTCTTTTCTCGGAAAAATGAAAGGTGGGGTTGTCAGTTGACAACAAGGGCCTTTGGAGGTTAAGGAGACGCCAAACAAAAGGTAGGCAGAATCTCACAGACTTGAAAAGTTTTTTTAGAACACAGAGGAGCACCAGACAGAGCAGAGGACACACTTAAGCTCAGCGGTATCAACTTACTATGTGCTGGTTTCTCCAGCCACATCGCTGCTCATGGGCTGAGCTAGCGATGTTAAGTGAAGGGTGAGGCGGAAGGGAACTCCAGATGAAGACTTAGGTAAGTCCTTGGGCTGAGCACATATCTAGTCCTCCAGCCTCCTTGTGAGTCTCCTTCAGGACGTGCTTTCCTCAGTGCAGGACCATCCCAATTTTTTAGGGAAGTCCTTGTGCTATTGAACTTCAAGGGAAAAACTTGAAGTTTAGGTCTGTTTTCCCAGGAAGCTCCTCAGCCCTCTCAGCACCCACTGCTTTCCCAGGGGCCAGCTCTACCCAGCAAGGAATAGAGGGAAGGGGCAAATATCACCAAGTCACAAAGGCTGTGTTATCCCCCAGCCTCCCAGCAAACAGAGCCCCTGGTGATGATCTCCACGCCCCCACCAAGTATTCAAGAGCTACTCCATGTCCTCTTTCTGTCACACTGGGTGACACACTGCCGTGGGCTAGAGACCTCACATGAGCAGATTGAGTCATGAGCTAGTGCAAAACAAATGAGCACTTGTTCCTGTACCTGGTAGAGCTCACAGAAACTGGGGTTGCCCTTTTAATTTCAGCAGAACTCAACAAAACCAAGCAGTCACTGTGCTTTAATAAAAATGACTTTGACCTTGGCTTAAAAATATTCCTATTCGTGTGAAGGAAAGAGAAGAACTGGTACAAAGACAGCTAAGGCTTGGCTTTGCCAGAAAAAGGGAAACAGGTGTGGAGATCAGCGGACAACCACATAAAGCACTGGTTGCATGTGTGCGATTGACAGGCTGGTCCCTAAAAACCAGTCCAGTGTCGCTGTTCCTCACTCTGTGTCCACCATACCCCCAGCCAACCAGGGCCCTGGACACACACCCCCTTTGGGGACCACACTTGCCCTGCCTTCCCAACTAGCCCCCTCCACACCATTCCCCAGCCCCAATCAAAACCAATTTCCACTTCTTCTCAACAGTCGTTGGAGACTAGATAACCTGATAAATTAATTCAAGCTAAGAAAATTATGGCATAATAGGTTACCCTTCCCAGACAACATTTACATTTTTAAAAGTAGCTATGGATGCTTACATCCAAAGGAGTATTGTAGCAGGCAGGCAGAGCAGACTTTGGAAAAACGGTAGCACCTTTCCAAGGCCTCTGTGAGGTCAGACGTGGATGGTCCCATCTGCTCCTCCTCATTATCAAATACCTCACAGACCAAGAGGCACCAATGTCAATTCTTTCTTTAAAACTTGGAGATTGCTATCTTAAGAAAAAAAGCTTATAATGCACTTGGCTAATGCCTGTGTTACTCTAATATATGCAGATGAGATTCTTCCGTGTAATCAAAACAAATCTATGAGAGTGGTTTGCTTAATTTCCTCTTCTGCACCAGAGAATGAGTTCCCCGAGGACAGAAGGAGAAAGAAAAGGAGGCACCTTCCCATCACCGGCATGGGAGACCTCTGCCCAGACTGGCAGTCCTGCCCAGGCCACTCTAGGGCTGGTCTGAGTGCCAGGCAGGAAGTTATCAGACAAAGCCTGCTCCAGATGTCTCTCTACTCCTGGGAGAAGCAGAGGGAAGACCCAAGTTCCCACAAGACCCAGCTACAGAAAGAGTTCTGAATGTGCCATGTAACTCCCACCTCATCAAAAAATCCTGTGGGGCTGTGGGAGTCTGTGCATCAGGGAACCAAGCCTGTTGATGTCAAGGTTTGTTACAAGAAGCCCTAAGCCTGGTACAGATATGGCAGGCAAAGCACAAACAACAGCTTCCCCAAACTTCTATCAGCTTTCCTTGGTTTGTAAATGAAACAAAATCCAGCCTCCTACTTTACCAGATGCTCATCACCTTCCCTGCCACCCCAGAACAGAGACAGCCTCCAGAAGAAGCAGACATAGGGATAAAGACAGAGTGAGTGCCCAGCGGGCTCCTGGACAGCCTGAACACTGAGACTGAGCATCAAGAAGGGAAGGGGCTGCTCATGCAATGACAGTGTCCACCAAGGCTCACAGTGACCTCTGTGGTCTCCATAAGCACTTCTCAATCATCCATCCACTCATGTAGTCATTTGTTATTTTTTAGCTAGAGAAACCAGCAGGCAGCCCCATTTCAGGACATAACTGATGACTTCCAAAAGGTATCAGGCACATCAGTTCTCCAGGTGGATTAAGTCCCTACTCACCAGTGATCTGGAACATGGTGTTAATGTGTCTGTTTTGGGGGGTTAAGGCCGAGCCCAGTGCTATGAAGACAAAACAAAGAGCTGCTACCTGGTTCTCACTCAGAGGTGGGGAGCCAGAAGCACCCATCACTGTCTCCATCTTCAGGCTTGTTCCTTCTACAAACAAAATGCTCTCCAGGGGCGCCTGGGTGGCGCAGTCGGTTAAGCGTCCGACTTCAGCCAGGTCACGATCTCGCGGTCCGTGAGTTCGAGCCCCGCGTCTGGCTCTGGGCTGATGGCTCAGAGCCTGGAGCCTGTTTCCGATTCTGTGTCTCCCTCTCTCTCTGCCCCTCCCCCGTTCATGCTCTGTCTCTCTCTGTCCCAAAAATTAAATAAAAAACGTTGAAAAAAAAATTTTAAAACAAAATGCTCTCCAGAGTTAATCTTGCACTAAATGTCTCCATGCTTCTGGAGTTTCAATTATAGCCACCCCCCAACCACTTCTCAGGCAAACACTACCACAAGCAGACACAGTTTAAATCACCACGCCATTTTTTTTCCTGTGCTTCCTCATGCTGGTACTGTCTTCCCACCTCTGCTTTTGTCAAGGGCCAGTTCAGTTTCCCTTGCCTTCCTTCCTGTCCAAATCAGCTTGGCATACCAAGTTTCCTTCCAGCACACAGCCCCTCTGAAGGCTCCTCTCCCCATACACTCTTGTCACACTGTTTTTAGTGTATGGTTTCCACCTGCCAGTTCTCAGCTGTCAACACTTGATTTGAATCCCATTCTTGCTTCTGCTGCTCCCCAAGGTTCAATGCATCAAACTTCCCTCTGATCCTGGCACATCCATGCCCTCAGAAGTGGACCTAACACCCATACCCATAGCTGGCCAATATTATACAAAACCCAGACACTGGCTCCTCTTGATTCTCGCTTGCAGGGGCCACAGGTCAGATCACAGCCCCAGACCCTGACTTCATACTGGGAGAAGTCACATAGATACACACACACACGCGCGCGCGCGCATGCACACACATACACACACACACACACACCTCAATGTCTTTTTTTTTTCCTGGAAATGGAAAAAAATGAGCACTTCCAATGTTTGCTTTACTTCTTTAGGATGCAGAAAACAGAAGACCCTAGAAGGTTAGTATCCCACGTCCATGAGAGGCAATTTCACCAGGTTGCTCACCAAGGCCCCACGGGCTCTGACCATCTGCTATCATACTCCCAGCAACTGCCTGCCCCTTGCCTTTTCTCTTTGCCTTTCAGGCAGCAGGATCACCAAACTTTACAAAGAGGAGGTAAGTCAAGGCTCAATGTTGCCTGCACTGCCCTTGCAGGTTTCTCCCACAAGTCTGCAATGGAGATGCACTCAGGAGGTGAAGTTCCAAATACCCATCACCTCAAGCCTCCTTCCCCAGCACTGTATTGCCTTAATAAAATAGATATTTTTCTTTTGGACTTTAAGTGCACACAGACCTGAGTAAATGTAATCTACTCTTTATGATAAATCATCCTCACTTATTGTTAGATTTAAAGGAAGAGTTGATGGGGTTCAGGGCAGACCGCCCCAGAATGGGCCATTTTAGCAGGTGGATTATTCTGAGTTGAAGACAATCAAGGCCCAACAGACTCAGAAGAGCTTTTTACCCCTCCCTGAATGGCCTAAAAGAATGTAGATAGGCTGGTCTGTACCAGGAATAAAGTGATTACCAGAAATAACTTTTTATATCAGAAAGACTTACCTGCCTGTCATGGCACTGATTTGTTCACCAATATTTGCTCTTCCCATCTCCTTTAAATTGCCTTCCACTACTTTGAAGCCCAGACCCTTAACTCCTCCTTAGCTCAGGATGGCATATAAGCCTCAACTGCCTATCATAGAGGCTCATATCTCTGGGGTTCCCATATGAATATAATTGAATTTGGGTTCTTTTCTCCTGCTAATCCATCTTATGTAAATTTAGTTATTAGACCAGCCAAGGAACCTAGAAAGGAAGGAAAGTTTTTCTCCCCTGCAAGAGGGAGTAAGGAAAAGAGGAGGGTTTCTCATTTAAAATATTGTCTGGCTGGCTGTCCTAACTCAGACCTTCCCTCATTTGCCCCTAAAATATAAAATCACAGGAAAAAAAATTTTTTTAACTGCAACTATAATGGGGTACTTTAGCTGGGTCAGAACAGACTATTAGGCTGACATGTGAAGTTAGGACACATACCCGCCCCTGGATGCTACAGAAGATGTCTGCATCCCCTAGACAGATTAGCCTCCTAACTGCTGGACACAGGACAGTCTAAGAGTTTCTCAATTGTTGCAAAACACTTAAGAACAGTTAAAATAAGTTCTCAAGTACATCTCTTGAATTCTGTAGAATTTCGGAGCCCAGTGGGAGAGACAAGGGCATTAATGCTCAGTTGTGCTTTGGAAAGTCATGCTGACAGACCTGGACAAAAGCAGAGGAAGAGAACTCCACACTGGCTAGAAAGACAAGGGGCCATGGAGCCTTACAGCCCAGAGGAAGTCAGTGGTAGTACCTCAGGCAGTGCCCATGGGCACACTGCTATAAGCAGTTTGAGGCTGTTGGCAGCACAGTAAAGATTATTAGCAGTTAGTGGAATAACGCTAAGTATGGCTGCAGACATTGGCTCTGATCAAATGTGAAACCAACATCTGGAAGCCCTAGCATTTCTGACTTTGGACTCAAATTAGTGGGGCCTGTGGGACACTGAAGCTGATCATATCAAGGGTCCCTGGAGATTCAATGTGAAAGGGGGGTTCCGAAGGAAGTTTACTGCCAATAGACGCTGAAGCATGGGGTACTGAAAATTTGGGGTGCTCTTATGAATGTAAGATGTCGACACCCACCAATGAGTAGAATCTAGGACATAGTAGTTACCTAAGGATGAATTTAAAAATCAGATGATCATCTAGTCAAAAAAGAAAATGTTGCCTACAAAGGAATAGAAACTGAGCTGATATCAGGCCTCATTCCAATTCTAAGGGCAGAAGAAAATGAAATCTTAAAAAAATACTCTTGTCAGTAAAAAAATAAAATAAAAAATGCAAAGCAGGATGGAGATGACAAGTGGCTGAAATGTTAATGTGCTAATTTTACTTTTTCCACAGAGGAGTGTCAATAAACAACTATATAATTTTTAAAACTAAACAGTATTAATGAAAACATTAATTTGAAAGAAATAGGCATGTCTATTCTTATTGCAGCATTATTTACACTAGCCAAGACATGGAAGAAACCTAAGTATCCATCAAAAGATTAATGGATAAAGAAGATGTAGTATATACATACAGTGGACTATTACACAGCCATAACAAAGGATGAGGTGTTTGGGTTTTTTGGTTTTGTTTTTTGGTTTTTTGTTTTTTGGTTTTTTTTTGTTTTTTTTTTTTTTGCCATTTCCAACAATGTGGATGGACCTAGAAGTATTAGGCTAAGAGAAATAAATCAGACAAAGATAAATCCACATGATTTCACTCACGTAGAACCCAAAACGTAAATAAACAAAAAAGCAGAATCAGACCTATAAATACAGAGAACAGACTGATGGTTGCCAGAGGGAAGAGGGGTGAGAAAATGGTCAAAATGAGTGAAGGACAGTAGGAGATACAGACTTCCAGTTATAGAATGAGTAATTCACAGGGATAAAAGGCACAGCACAGGTAATACAGACAAAGATATTTTAATAGCATTGTAGGACGACAGATAGTGACTATACTAGTAGTGAGCATAGCAGAGGGTACAGAGTTGTGGAATCGCTATGATGTACACCTGAAACTAATGTAACATTGTGTGATACCTATACTCAAAAACATTTTAATGTGATTTCTTAAGGGAGAAAAAATTCTGTATACAATAATACCCAGTCAAATGTCCTTTAATGTTTAAAGGAAACAAATATGAGATATGCAAGAATTTTAAAAATATACTCCCATATTTTCCTTTTGTAAAAACATTTTAAAAACATGTAAGGATATACAATATCCACTCTAATGCAATAACAAAAAAAAATAAAGACATATAATTGGGAAGGAAGAAACAAAACTGCCTTTGTTCACAGATGACATGATCATGTATATAGAAAATCCAAAAGAAAAAAAAAAACACCACCACACTTTGAACCTGATAAGTGACTATAGCAAGGTTGCACAATACATGATTAATATGCAAAAGTCAATTACTTTCCTATACACCAGCAATGAACAAGTGGAACTTGAAATTAAATATACCATTTATATTAGCCCTCCCCCAAAATTAAATCCCCAGGTGTAAATCTAACAAAATATGTACAAAAGCCATATGAGGAAAGCTGACAGATATCAAAGAAGAACCAAATAAACGCAAAGATGCTCCTGGAAAGAAAGACTCCCTATTATCACAATGTCAGTTCTTTAGAACTTACTCTGTAGATTCAATACATACCAATGAAAATCTCAGCAAGTTATTTTGACTCTATAGTTTATAGGGAGAAGAGAAAGATGTAGGATAGTCAACACAATATTGAAGAAAATAAGTTGGAGAACTGGAACTACCCAACTCCAAGACTTACTATAAAAAGAGTAACTGAGCAAATCTAAGAGTGGAAGAGAATGGTGATGGTGGGGAAAAAAGTCAAAAGCGTATCAAATTCCTTACCCTATAGGTACATAGTCAAAGACATCTCATTTGCTATTTTTATCCCCATATATATATGTTGACTTCTATTTGTGAGATTATCATGGGCTAATAATTTGGACTGACACTTCTGCTGCAAACAACTAAAATTCCAGAAAGGTGTTAGTCAATTCTCTTTAAAAGCAAAAAGAACCAGGGGCACCTGGGTGACTTAGTCAGTTAAGCGTCTGACTTTGGCTCAGATCATGATCTTATGGGTTCACGCCCCACATCGGACTCTGTGCTCACAGTGCGGACCTTGGATCCTGCTTCTGATCCTTTGCCTCCCTCTCTCTCTGCCCTTCCCCTGCTCCTGCTCTTTCTTTCTCTCTGAAAAATAAACAAATATTAAACAAAACCAAAAAAAAAAAAAAGGCAAAGAGGACCTGACAGCAAGCACACAAAGAAGCACCAGGCCAGAGTATGGGAATGGAAACCCAGTTGGGGAAAAAAAAAACAATAAAGCAGGCTTTGTCCTGGGGATGTCTGTCTGTCTGTCTGTCTGTCTCTCTCTGCAAACTTGAGCTTTGCTTTTGACATTAAACTTTAGTGCCTGAACTAGACAAAAGGGGCAGATGTCACTTCAACATTTATCCAGCAACCCTCCTTACATAAAGCTGGGATCCCAAAAGACTGCAAGCTTCAAGGTGAAAGTGAACTAGAAGTAAACCACCCCTCATTACCACCCTAGGATACTAGTAGGAAAGTTATTTTGTCATTAGTCTAAAGGAAGAAGGACAAAGTAAAAACAAAAACTTACCTGAGGAAAAGTGAAGAACACAAACTTAATGTTCAGAAATCAGTTGTGTTTCTATACACTAATAGCCAAGGAGTAGAAAGGGAAATTAAGAAAACAATTCCATTTACAATTGCACCACAAAGAATAGTAGGTACAACCAAGGAGGTGAAAGGTCTGTACTCTGAAAATTATAAAATATTGACAAAAGAAATTGAAAAGGACACAAAAGGAAACATAATCCATGCTTATGAAATATTGATAAAATGTCCAAAACACTCAAAGCAATCTACAGATCCGATGCAATCCCTATCAAAATACCAACAGCATTTTTCAAAGATCTACAACAAATAATACTAAAATTTATATGGAATCACGAAAGACCCCAAATAGCCAAAGCAATCTTCAGAAAGAACAAAGCTGAAGCTATCACAATCCCAGATTTCAAGGCATGCTACAAAGCTACAGTAATCAAAACAGTATGGTACATAGACAAAAACAGACACACAGATCAATGTAACAATTGAAATACGGTATGGTCAATTAACATACTACAAAGGAGGCAATAACATACAATAAGGAAAACACAGTCTCTTCAATAAATGGTGCTGGCAAAGTGGACAGCTACATGCTAAATAATGAAACTGAACCACCTTCTTACACATCACAAAAATAAACTCAAAGTGGACTAAAAACCTCAATGTGTGACCTGAAGCCATAAAATTCCAAAACAAAAACAAAAACATAGGGCAGCAATCTCTGACATCAACCTCAGCAACATTTTTTAGACATGTCCCCTTAAGCAAGGGAAATAAAAAAATAATTTAAAAAAAACTATTGGAACTACACCAAAATAAAAAGCTTTTGCACAGTGAAGGAAACCATGAGAAAAATTAAAAAGGCAAACTACAGAATGCGAGAAGATATCTGCAAATGATACAGCCAATAAAGGATTAGTATCCAAAATACATAAGAACTTATGTAACTCAACACCAAAAAAATCCAATTAAAAAATAAACAGAGGACTTGGGCACCTGGGTGGCTCAGTCGGTTGAGCGTACAACTTCAGCTCAGGTTGTGATCTCAGTTTGTGGTTTCGAGCCCCGCATCAGGCTCTGTACTGAAGCTCGGAGCCTGGAGCCTGCTTCGGATTCTGTGTCTCCCTCTCTCCCTCTGTCCCTCCCCTGCTCACTCTGTCTCTCTCTCAACATTAAAAAAAAAATTTTTTTAATTAAAAAAATAAAAATAAACAGAGGACCTAAATAGACATTGTTCCAAAGATATACAGATGGCCAAGAGACACATGAAAAGATGCTCAACATCACTCATCATCAGGGAAATGTAAGTCAAAACCACAAGGAGATACCACCTCACACCTGTCAGAATGGCTAAATCAAGAAAAAAGTGTTGATGAGGATGTGGAGAAAAAAGAACCCTCATGCACTGTTGATGAGAATGTCAATTGGTGCAACCACTGTGGAAAACAGTATGGAAGTCCCTCAAAAAATTAAAAATAGAAATACAATACGATCCAGTAGTTCTACTATTGGATATTTACCCAAAGAAAACAAAAAACACTAATTCAGAAAGATATGTGTGTCCCTTTGTTTATTGCAGCATGATTTACAACAGCCAAGATATGGTAGCAATCCAAGTGTCCATCAATAGATGAATGGATAGAGAAGATACGGTACACACATACAAAATACCACTCAGGCATAAAAAAGTGAGATCTTACTATTTGCAACAATATGGATGGACATAGAGGGTATTATGCTGAGTGAAATAAGTCAGACCAAGATAAATACCTTGTGATTTACTTACATGTGGAATCTTAAAAATAAAACAAACAAAAACAGGAAGAGACCCATAAATACAAGAACAAACTGATGGCTGGAGGGATGGCATATACAAAATGTGTGAAGGGGAGTGGGAAATACAGGTTTCCAGTTATGGGATAACTAAGTCACAGGCATGATAGGCACAGCATAGGGAATATAATCAATGGTATTATAAGAGCGTTGCATGGTGACAGATGGTAGCACACTTGGGAGCATAGCATAAAGCATAGATGTGGAATCACTATGTTGTATATCTAACAGTAATGTAACACTGTGTGTTACCCATACTTCATTTCAAAACAACTTATCTAAGAAGTTTCAAATGCAAACAGCTCTTGAGATGTAAATGAAATTCACATAACTTGGTTAGAAGAAAAAAACCTTACAGCATGAATTTAATGTTCTCGACTGGTAGTTCCCCTGTGCATGCAACAGAAATAAAAATAAATCCTCTCTGAAGAATACGCCTTCATATTATGCCTCAAACAATCTCTAAAAATAATTTCTGTGAGGACAATGACTTTCATCCAGTCAAAAATAATGTAACAGAATAAAAGGAATGAGAAGCAGAAATAAGAACAGAAACAGATGCACAATGACTTCAGATACTGAAATTATCAGGCTAGATTATAATACAATTACCCTCACTGTGTTTAAAGAAGTAAAATACCAGTTTTAAAATACCTGCAATTAATCTCTGCAATGAAGCTGTAAAAAGCAATAGCATATATTTTTTTCAATAAACAGAATCTCTAGGAACTTCTTGGAATAAAAACAATGGATAGCTGTATCTGTTGACAGACATTACTAGAGAATTAGCAAAGCAGACAGGGCAGAAGAAATGCTTCAGAATATAAACCAGAGTTTCAACAGGAAAAGGGAGAGAGAATAAGGGAGTGGCAATATTTGAAATGATAATGGCTAAGAATTTTCCAGAATTAATGAAAGACACCAATATACAGATTTAAGAAGCCAAACAAATCCTATAAAGTGTGAATAAAAAGAAATCCACATCCAATCCCAACACAGATAATCTAAAGAACATCAGAGAAAAAGAAAAATTTTTTTTCCTGAAAGATACATTGCTTCTACCTAAGGAACAACAGTTACCCTGATAACCAACTTCTCAACAGCAACAAGGGCACCAAGTCAAAATGTTATCTCAGTGTACTATAAGGAAGCAAGTGCCCATCTAGAATTCTATTCCTCACACACACACACAAAAAGTACTTTTCAAAAATGAGGGTGAAATGAAGACATTTTCAGACCAACAATAACTGAGTATTCCCAGTCACATTTTAACCAGAGAAAACTCTAAAGGATGTACTTCAGGCAAAGAGAAGGTAATCTCAGATAGTACGACTGAGATTCAAAAAGAAATGAAGAAATGGGGTGACTGGGTGGCTGAGTCGGTTAAGAGTCCAACTGCAGCTCAGGTCATGATCTTGTGGTTCTTGGGTTCGAGCCCTGCATCCAGCTCTGTGCCTATAGCTCAGAGCCTGGAGCCTGCTTCAGATTCTGTGTCTCCTTCTCTCTCTGCCCCTCCACTGCTCATGCTGTCTCTTTCCCTCAAAAATAAATATTAAAAAAAAATCTTTTTAAAGAAATGAAAAATTCACAACATAGTGAATATGTGGGTAAATCTAAATATTGACTACATAAGACTAATTTGAAATGTTTCAAAGAATAAAAAATTAAAAACTAAAATCTATGCCAATAACATATAAGCCAGGAAGGTGATAGAAACACTTATAATAACCTAAGTTTCTTGCATTATCAGGAGGAGGTAAGGATGTCAATTAACTTCAAACTTTGACCAATTAAGTATAATAGTATTTAGGTAACCACCAAAGGAATAAAAACACATTAAGTATTTCCAAACTGGCTGAAAGAAAACATGTTTAAAATTATAATACTCCATAAATCCAAACGAAAAGGAAGGAAGGTAAAGAAACATAGAACAGATTGAATAAATGGAAACTACAAAATAAGGTGGTAGATTTAAATGCAAACATATTAGTAATTACACTAAATTTAAATGGACTGAATGCTCTAAATAAAAAATAGTCATGCTGGATTAAAAGTAAAAACCTATCAAAAATATCACTCTCTCAAGAAGTGCATCAAAACCGTAAGGATACAACAAAGTTGCAGTAACAGATAGTGGTTCTATGGTTATTTGCCTAAAAACTACAGGTCTTCCATAACTTTTGACAAGGTTACATCCTAAAAAGCCCATCTTAAGTTGAAAATATTGTTAAATTGAAAATGCATTTAACACAACTAACCTATCAAACATCATAGCTTAGCCTCACCTACTTTAGATGTACTCATGACACATTAGCCTACAGTTAGGCAAAGTCACCTAACATAGAGCCTATTTTACAACAGAGTGTTGATTATCTCATATAACTTATTGAATACTGTACTGAAAAGTGACAAACAGAATGGCTGCATGGGTACAGACGGTTGTCAGTATATTGGTCTACCCTTGTGATCGCATGGCTGACTGGGAGCTTCAGCTCACTGGCATTGCCCCACATCACGAGAGAGGACCATGCCACATATTGCTACCTAGGTGAAAATCAAAATTCAAAGTTTCAAGGACAGTTTCTACTGAATATGTATCGCTTTCATACCATCATCAAGTCAAAAATTTTTAAGTCCAATCTTCATTAAGCCAGGGACTGTCTAAACTCAATACTAAACATATGTATTTAATGCTTTTTCTTTAATATCACAAAAACTTGTTTTATTTTTGCGAGACTATACACACATAGGCTGGGGATGGGCAGAGAGAGAGGGAGACAGAGGATCTGAAGTGGGCTCCACACTGACAGCAAAGAACCCTATGCAGGGCTCAAACCCATGAACCATGAGATCATAACCTAAGCCAAAGCCAGATGAGTGAGCCACCTAGACACCCCTCACAAAAACTTTTTAAAGTACACATTTAAATATTTCTAATATCAAAGGTAATCAGTAATATAATTTAAAATAGGACCTATTTTCTAAATCACTGAAGAACATTAAAAGATATAAAACATATTCCATATAGCTTAGAAAAGAAAAAGCAAGCAGCATAAAAATAAGCACAAAATAGGTGGTAAATATAAAAACAAATAAATCATGAAATAAATATAAGTTTAACTATCCCATTAAAACAAAAATATTCTCCAATAGCGCTACAAATTCACATCTTATATATGCTTCCTGCAAGAAATAGACATAAAGCAAAACAGTAAAAAAAAAAAAAAAGTAAAAAAAAAAAAAAAAAAATATATATATATATATATATATATATATATATATATAAAATGAAGAATACAGATTTTTCAGGCCAGTGCAGAACAATGCAGCCCAGATATGGCAATATCAAACTCTGAAAAGGTTTTATTCCAAGCAAAAAGCATTCAACAAAACATAAAATGTCACTTTGTATTTATAAAAGTTACAATCCACAATGAAAACAGTCATTAATTTTTATATATCAAATAATTTGGCTTCAAACTATAAAAAGCAAAAATTATTGGAAACACAGGAAAATTGATAAATGCATAATTGTGGAGCACTTACACAACTCTTTGATAGATTAAGAAGGAAAAATAAGTGAAGACAGAGGATTTGAATAAAATTAATAGGCTGGAATTAATAGAAATACATCAAACAATGTATCCTACAATTACCAAATATACCTTCTTTTCATCTACCCAGGAAATATTTATAAAAATTGACAGGAAAAGCTTCAATAAGTCCCTAAATGCATATATCATGTTAGCAACATTCTCTGACAACATAAAACTAGGAATTAAGAACAAAAGTGTTTAGGAAAAAAAAAAACACTTTAAAAACCCTTTCCTAAATTAAATATCTCAAAGAAAAAATATCAAAATTAGGTACATGTATCAAGCTATTTATATTACTTCAATATTTGAATTCAAAGCTCAACAAGAGAGGCATGATGAAAAAAATATTACGGTATTTCTATTAGGCAGTTGACAGGAAGTTTTTCAAAGAATTTTAATGGCATGAAAAAATATTAATGGTTAAAATGGTAATTTTACATATTATGTACCATAATAATTACAGATAACATCAAGTATATATACTTGTGTATGACATAGGATATAAACTGCCTATCTGTATCATGCAGAATCCATAAGTTGAAACCATAAATCCCAGCGTGGTTGTATTTAGAGATGGGGCCTCTCAAAAGTAATTAAGGTTACGTGAGGTCATAATAAGGGTGCCCTGATCCAACAGGATCAGTGTCTAGTAAGACACGAGAAAGCTTACTCTTGCTGTCTTCCCCATCCCTACGCAAAGTCAGGCACCAAGAAAAGACCACATGAGGACAACAGAGAATGTGGCGGTCTGCAACCCAAGGGGACAGCTCTCATCAGACCCCAATCCTACAAGCACCCTGATGTTGGACTTCCCAGCCTCCAAGACTGTGAAAAAAACAAAAACAAAAAACTGTCATTTGCACCATCAAGTAGGTGATATTTTGTAAAGTAATCCAAGCTAAGACAACATAGAACAGGGCCTAGAGAAAATGCAGCAAAATCCTAATCCAGTAGATTTTGTTGTATTATAGAGTTACAGATGATCTGTACACATTTCTTTATTCTCTGTTGTGAATATGTAACTTTTATAATTAGAGTAGAAGCTGGATACATAATAAATATTAGGAAAAAAGACTACTGTGTACCAAGAAAAGGCTGAACCAACCCTCACACCACCCTGTAAAAATGACTTTGGGTAGTTAACACAGCACACCTGGTCAATGAAAAAATTCCTAAGCTAATAACTGGAGAACTTGGAATAAAAACGGATAAAGAGGATAGAATCTTCTCTCCTTTGCTGGAAAAGGGTTTTGTTTTTTAAAATTATATTTTTAATATATTTTCAACAAGTTTTAAAATACATATGTACATGTACACAAATACATGTATATACAGCTGCAAAGTATTTCCATTAAAATTTCTTACTTAAACCCTATGCTACCAGAAAGACCACTACAACCATTTTACAGATTACATAACTAAAGCACAGAAAAGTTAGGGCAATGACAAAGCCAGTCCACAAACCCTGGTCCCATGAGGTCACATTTAGTATTCTCCCTACATCAAGTTGCATCGAAGTGTTTCTGGCTCAGAAGCAACTCTATAATTTTCTATTCAATGTTGGATGAAAGCTAATATTTGACAGAGTTTCTATCCCCTACTAAATATTTCACTGGGCCAGTCTCAATGTTGCCTAAAATATATATTCTAAGTAAATCTCTCAGTATGATCTTCCATTTCACTAATTCCCTCAAGAGATTCAGGCAGGAGTTTATCTCACTATGTTGTTATTTTAATGAAAATATTTTTGATTCATGGGACTTCTACCTCATCCTTGTTCATAGTTGTTTTTCATTTCTGCCTCTTGCTTCAAGATATATTTTAATGATTACATCCTTTCTTTAAAGATCATACACCTATTCTATAGGGAGCCTGGCTCAGTCACTTTAGCATCCAACTCTTGATTTCAGCTCAGGTCATGATCTCCGGGTTGTAAGATCAAGCCCCACAATGGGGCCCAGGGTGGAGCCTGCTTAAAATTCTCTCTCTCCACCCCACCCCCCACTCACACTCCCTCTCAAAAATAAAAATAAAAAATAAAGATCATAGACATATTCTAAAATCATTTACACATTGCTCTACCATTCTCATTCCATCTAACATGAACTCATACAACCTATGTTTTTGTTTTTGGCTAGGTCTCCACATTAGTCTTCCTCATGGTTTTAGAATTTTTGTCTGCAGGCTCATCTTCAGCAAAAGCTTTTTCTTTTTCTCTTTTTCCCATTTGCTATTTCACTCTTGTTTTTACTTTCTTCCACTCCAGAAAGGTTTCTATTGGCCTCCAGCCAGCCTGAGGCCCCTAGAATAGAATCCATCTTCCCTCAGTCAGCCTTGCCGTGATATCATCATCACAGGTCTCATCACTGCCTGTCACAGTATGTGGCTCTGCCTAGAGTCTGGCTGCAAGACTGCATCTGCCTCCTTCAACTTCCCTTGGTCTGTAACACCCTAAGACAACCTAAGGTTATGGGTGACCACATTCTAGGGAGCCACACTCCGTATTAACTCTGAATTACCAGCTGTGTGGATTAAGACCAGAAACCTCTTTCTTTGCCTTATGTCTAAAGTGGGCCTAATAATTGGGTCTACTTCATAGGACTGTGACAATACATTAACCCAAACAAGAAGTTTAGAACAATGCATGACACATAGCAAGCGCTCAGTAAGTATGAGCTCTAATTCCAATGAGACAACCTCAACAGCTCTTTTTAGCTCCTGTCCCACACAGGGAAACTCTACCCTCTTTATTTCAGGTCAAACTCTAGCCCGCTTTCCTGTGTGGGAGCACTTTACATCTCTTTACACAAGTTATGAACTCCTTGCCGCCTAAACTTGCTTGTAGCCCTGGAGCTTAGCAGGCCTACAGAATGGCCGTGTGTCTTATGTGTGTTTCTGCACCATTTGTAGCCACGTAGGTTGTATTTTGTAGTTGAGTTTGGTAGGTCTTTTACATTTTCTATTTTTACCTACTGCTTGGAAAGGTAGAGAGGGATTCAGCTGCGGCTCACCTCCTAGCCACGGACTTGCAGTACAATCTTTAGTTTTTATTGAGGTATAATTGACATATAACTCTGTGTTAGTGTTAGATGTACAACATGATTTGATATGCATGTATATTTTTAAAAAAATGTTAACTAAACTTGTAACAGTCACCACACATGGTTATAATTTTTTGTGAGAAGAACTTTTGAGATCTACTTTCTTACGAACTTTCAAATACACAATATTAAGTAGAGTCACCATACTACACATGACATTCTCAGGACATTTCTCTTAGAAACTGGAGTTTGTACCTTTTATGATCACCTTCACCCATTCCATCCCCCAACCCTCTGCCTCTGGTGACCACCAATTTTTTCTCTGTACCTATGAGTTCAGGGTTGTTTTTTTAAGATTCCACTAACAATGAGATCATTCTGTATTTGTCTTTTTCTGACTTATTTCACTTAGCATAATGTTAAGGTCCATCCAAGTTGCTGCAAATGGCAGGATTTCCTTTTTTTATGGCTTAATAATATTCCCCTGTGCATACACTACAGCTTATCTAATCATCGGATGATGGACACTTGTATCTCTAGGTCTTCAATATTGTAAATAATGCTGCAGTGAACATGGGGGTGCAGATATCTTTAAGATAGTCATTTCATTTCCCTCAAATAAATATCCACAAGTGGAATTGCTACATCACATGGTAGTTCTTTTTTTTTTAACTTTTCTGAGGAAGCTTCACGCCGTTTTCCATAGTGGCTGCACCAATTTACATTCCCACCCATAACTGTAACACCATCTTGACTCTTCTTCAGACTCTGATGCTGGTCACACTAAGCGACACTCTATGACCCAGGAGGGCATCACTGTCTCCAAAAGGAAAAGAGCACATCACCCAGAGAAGGGAGACCCAAGTTTTTCTCTTCTAATTAGGAGCTCTTCCAAGATGACTACTGTGGCTCTCGTAGATAATGATTGATCCAACACAAGCTTAGCTAATTAAACATATTTCATCATGAAGAAAAGGTTTTCTGTCTCCATTCCCTGCCTTCCTGGACCACTTCTGTCAGCGTCCTACCTGAGCCCCTTCAAAGCTTGAGTCTGTGTCTTCTAGTGTGGTGCTTCCCAAACCTAGCTATCAGTTCTCTTTCTAAAAACACAACACCTCAAGCCCTCTCCCCAGACCCAGGGGACTGATTTTTTGTTGAAGTTCTAAATCTAAGTGGCTTTACTACATACCTGTCAGAATGACTAAAATCATAAAGACCGATGGTACAAGTGTGCAGGGATGTGGAGCAACTTGCCCTTACTGCTGATGGGAATGTAGGAAGTGAAGCATACAGCTACCACATGTAACCATTTCATACAATAGCCAGGTCACACCTAGATTCTACCTAAGAGAAAGGAAAATTAAAGCACACAAAGTTATATGTACATACATGCTCACAGCAGTCTTCCTTGTAACAGCCCCAAACAGCAAACAACCTAAACGTCCACCAGCAGGTGAATGATTCAACAACTCATGGTAAACCATGCAGGGGACTACTGCTCGGCAAGAAAATGCACTACAGATACATGCAACGATGTGGATGAAACTCAGGGTAATTACACTGAGTGACAGAGGCCAGACCACTCCCCACAAGAAAGACTACATATTACAATATTCTGTTCATAGCAACTTCTGGAGAATGGACACTAGTCTACAGCAATGAAAAGCAGATCATTGGTTGCCTAGAGAGGCAACAGGGAGGAAAGGAGGGAAGGAGGGTGGTATTACAACAGGACTCAATGAAACTCTGTGGGATGATGAATACATTCATTACCTTGATTATGGTGATGTTTTCACACATATAGACACATGTCAAACTTACCAAATTGTATACGTGAAATGTACAGTTTATTGTACCTCAAGTTTAAAAGTATAAATTGCTGGGGCACCCGGGTGGCTCAGTTTGTTGAACATCTGACTTCAGCTCAGGTCATGATCTCACAGCTCATGGGTTGGAGCCTGACATCGGGCTCTGTGAAGACAGGTCAGAGCCTGGAGCCTGTTTCAGATTCTATGTCTCCCTCTCTCTCTGCCCCTCCCCTGCTCATGCTCTCACTCTTTCTCTCTCTGTCAAAAATAAATACACATTAAATAAATAAATTTTTTAGAAGTTTTTAAAAAATTATAAAAATCTAAACGGTCTCCCAGAAACGGATGGCCTAATCCTGAAAAGCCACTGGACTCAAATCACTGACCCCATACACTACCTCATGTACCATGCCCACCAGCCACCAGGTGGCACCAATCCCAACTGTGTGCTTCAAGTTCCACCCTGACTACCCTCAGGTCACCCTTAGATTAATGGTTTAGGAAAAAAAAAAAATTTAAAGAGATGCGGACTTAAATAAACACTAAGTATTTTTAATTTAACTATTTGTTAACTCCTTTACCCAAGTAGCTGGTAACCAAGGACTTTAGAGAAAAAAATCTGTTGCCACTGTGCCCACAAGTATTTACTGAGCACCACCAGGCATAGCACAGGGCTAGATGCCCTGGGGTAGAGGGGCACAATGGAGGGACCAGTAAAAACGAATGTAACACAATCTTGCCCAAGAGGTAATGAAGCACAGTGGCTCAGAGCTTGGGCTTAGCATTCTGACAGCTAAATAAATAGCTTGGTGGCAGCAACAAAACCACTACTTTAAATAACTGAATTTTTCACTTTTCAAATAATTAGGTTGCATCCAATGGACAGATAGAGGCTGGCACCAAATCTTAAATTTGGTGTTCTCCATGAGCAGAAGAGGAGTATTATCTTACAGGCTCGAGTCCAGTGCAGGGAATGTGACTAGGGAAACTTTAAGGGAAAGTCTAGGGAGGAGTATTTATTGTGGGTAGGGAGGAAGTGGCAGAAAATAGGTCTTCAGGTTTTTAAATTGGCGAGGGGCATGATCAGATATACATTTTAGAAAAATAAATCTAGAAGATGGATTGGAGTTGAGATGAGAGTGAGGCCCAGCAGACAATTAGGAGGCTTCTGCAATCATCCCAGACATGGCTGATGAAGCACTGACCCTCAGGGAGGAAAAATTAATCATGTGAAAGTAAAAAACAACTTAATTTGGTTAGCCTCTCTGGAGTCCTTTTAAAGAACAAATAAAAAGTTGAATTCATCTAATATTTTAGTTAAGAACAAGTAACAAACTGTATCCAATAAATACAGAGATATTTTCAGTATACTTAATGTTAGGAAGGACAGTCTCATGCACGCTCTCCTCTTTCAACCCCTATCAGCGACATAAGAATGGGCCACAGGCCTGGAACACTTCCTTATCGAGAGATAAAGAGCCCACACAGTTTGTGTTGAACTTATTGCCTTGTGTGGGATTATCTCACCTGTTTTCAGACCCACTATGTGTTCCTTTGTTCTGCCTAAGCATGGGTGTCATATGGCACTTCACAACCCCAGTGTGATATTTGTCCTTTGTGGGGAGGGATCAGGGTCGTCCATTGCAGCACAAGATAGGTATATGCAGGCCACCTCCCTGTGTTGGCTGCTGAGAGGAACCTGTTGGCCACTGGGGAGTTGATAGCTCAATACTGAAGGTGATCTTGCCATCTCTTCTTTCTGTAAACAGAGCATTGTTCCATGCAGTTCTGATGCCAGACTTTCCTTGGTGACGCCAAGGCCAAGATTCAGTGTACAGAAGTGCTCAGCATCTATTCCTAGCGATAAGAAACAGATACCATTGCTCATCAATTAAAAGCAGTATTATAGCCAATGGGTTGGGAGTAGGGAGAAGAATGCCTAGCTGTTGCCATGGGGCAGATGGAAGAGGAAGACTTTAACCAACACCCTGAGATTAAGAATAGAGAGAAGGATAGAGGTTTAAAAACTGTTTACAAGGTAACTTTGATAGGACTCAATATATTAAACAAGAAATATACTAACCATGCCACTCAGTGTCTCTACGCCAGCTTCCCTTATGAAAGTAACTGTCCAGTTCACATCATTTGGAGAAAAGTGGTCCTATTTCATATCACAGTAACTTGCTCCCCCTGTGGCAGGTGCTTGGGGTAGGATGATCACCTGTCATAAGGGAAGGCTTTCAATAGGCTGACAAGTACCCCATAATGAGGCCTAGCAAGACGAGCCAAGCCAGTCTGATTCCTGATCCCATGAATCAGAAACATTGAACATGAAAAAGAGCAGGCTGTGAACAATAGGACCAGAGGCCCAAATGAGATGAAGTTGAAGCAATATGAAGGAGAAAGTCGGGTTGAAACTAGGGGAGATCATACAAGCCAACCTTCTGAGGATAATCTATGATGAAAAGATACAGAATGGAAGAATAAGGAAGTTAACTGTCAGAGGTGAATACAGAAGAGATGTCGGGATCACATCAATGACCAGGAAGTTCTGCAAACTGTAGGTCCTGAGGTTTCTAGACCTGCCTTGGGTCCAGTTGCACTTCTTATAAGACCTGACTCACTGCACTTCTTATAAGGCCTGACTCACTCCATTCCTTGGCAACCTAAAGACATAACTAGAATAAGAAGAATAAGAAGAAAGGATTCAAGGATGACTCCCTTCAACATCAAACGAAATACAGAATCCAAGAAAATGTTGGCATCAAACGAAATAGAGAATCCAAGAAAAGGAACAATGTTATGAAGAAGGAGGATAGGTTTATCCCAAGACCTGCTGAACTTGAGAGGGCTATGGGTCTTTCAGGTAGAGGCAGCCAGAAGAATTGGTCTTAGACTTGAAATCTTGAGGGGACATCTAGGCTAGACATAGATATTGCATCCTCATCAGCAAATGGTTAGTATCAAAAATGGCAAGTGTGGAGGAGATCAACCAGGGCAAGAGTATACAGTAACATGCAGAAGGCTGGGGTTGAAACCCTAAAGTGCACCAATAGTCCAGCAGCAAATGGAGAAAGGGAGGCTGCCAATGACTCATAGGGGGATTGCTCAGAGATGTAGCGAGGAGAATGGGAAAACATGGCACACAAAGGCCAAAACAATAGTTTCAAAGAAGATACAATCTCAAGTGTCATATTCAACATTTAAGTTACTAACAATTAAAGACGTTATTTGGATTTATAAACTACAGCAGAAGTACTCTCAATAAGACATAAGAATGTAAGGAAGATTACAATTGCAACACGTATGGAACTTCATGTCAAAAATCACAGAGGGGGCTTGTGCTCAAGAGAGTGAGCCAGTATCTTGAGACCTCCCCCATAAACCACATATTGGAAGCTGGGGGTGTAATGTGTACATGTATGTTTAAAGCAAATTAAGTATTAAATTTTAAACATTAAAATTCTCTAGGAAATTGGAGCAGAAACTATGGTAGGGTAGAGTCATGCCACTGGGTCCTCGAGGCAACAGCACCAGAAAGAGGCAGTGAGGCTGTTTTAATCTTACAGAATAGGAAACCAAGTGTAGCTAAAAGATGGCAAAATATTGGAGTCTGTCTCCCTGAATGAGGCCAAGGACTGGGACTGTATTCCCAACTAAAAATGGAAGCTTGGACTGTGGTCAAAATGAGCTTTTCGTGTAGTTAAAAGCTCCTGTAGAGCTTTTTCATGTACATTTTTCATGTAAGTAATGAGAACCTAAAAGTTCGAAAATTAAAGCAAAGAAAAAGATAGGCCAACTATCAGTTAAATATGGTTTAACATATAAATTTATCTCTTTCCTTCCCAATATTCTAATAAAATGATAATATAGAATTTAAAATCCTATAAACCGACAAGGACAAAGAGAGTGGAAAATGAGAGATGGCACCAAATGACAGGTGATAAAGAGGAAAAGGCATTAACAGACTCTGGAAAGCTGAATACCAGGGGCAGAGGATGCCAGTGTCAAAACCATGATGCAGAACACTGGAAACTCTCCATGGTCTGCAGCACAAGAGTTATGGAAGGCAGGGGTGGTGTCTGGGGCTGAAAAAGATGGACTAATTACAGTGAAAGAGTAGATCTCTGTGTACTTTTCTCCCCTCTTACAAAGCCAAGCAACAACCCTTCCCCAACCCAAAATGAGATAAATGGTTCATTTTGTGATGAAACCAAACCAAATGGGCTCCTTATTCAGGGAGACAAGGCCAACAAACAGTGAAGGACAGATGCCTAATTAAAATCAGGATTTGATCAAAGTCAGACTCAGCCTCCTTTCATTGCTTCCCTCCAAGATATAAACCTAAGTAAAGAGATTTCAGACAGGAAACTGACGGATTCTTCTCTGGGGAAACTGAACATCCCAAGAGAACAGACTTACAGAGACTGACATTTCTGAGTTTCAAAATAAGGCAGCAAGGACTTCACTTGACCACCCCACAGTGACATAAACCAGTCAGCAAGAAACACCTATAATGGAGCTTTCCTAAGTGTCTTACCCTTAATTAGGATGGGTCGACCAAGAGTATCATAACCTTTGAAGAAACATTCCAGGATGAAAAAGGAGATCAAATCAATCAGGAAGAAAATAAATAAAACAGAAAATGTTTTAAACTCTAATATTTTCAGAGAAATAAGATTATATTCACGACCCAACAGGCAAAACTAGGTTGCCATAAAAAGGGTCAGAATAAAACTCTTGAAATTAAAAAAAAAAAAACAACACTATCTATCTATCTCTCTCTCTCTCTATATATATATATATAGTAATTGAAATAAAATGGAAAATTTGAAAGCTAAACTTGAGCATTTGTCCCCCAAAACAGAACAAAAACACAAAGAAATTTAGAAAAAACTAAGAGTGATAAAATCAATCCAAGAGGCTCAACATCAAAATATCCAGAAAGAAAGAGAAGCAGAGGTGATAAAGCTATTTTAAAAAATACTTTTAAATTCCCTCAAATGTAGAAATTTCCAGTTTAAAAAGTAACAACTTGTGGCTAAAAGGTTAAAAAAAAAAGGCTAAACTATACCAATGCAAATAAATTTTGAAATCTTAAAATACCAGGGCTAAAATTTTGTTCTCAAAACCTATGTAAAGGGGGGAAAAATAAGTCATATACAGCCTATCTAGAATCCGTCCCACTGGAAGAATGCAACAGAACATTGTCTTAACAAGTCAGACTGAAATCATTTTAGCTAGAATGTATACTCAAATTATCAATCAAATGTGAAATACAGAGTAGAATACAGATAATTGCAGGAAGTATGGTTTCAAAAAATTTGCATGGGATGCCATGGAATCCCATGCAAATTTCCCCTCCTTAGGAACTAACTTGAGATTGTACTGAAAAGAAGCAAACCAGAAAAGGAATACACAAAATCTAGGAAACAGAGGATCCTACACAGGAGAAAGGCAAAAGATCAGGAGGACAGCTGCTCAGCAGAGCTGGAGAACCACTAATACAGAGGGGAAGGGGACAGGAAGGTCACCAGGGAAGGGGAGAAAGCAACAGGCATAGATTATCTAATGTGCTTCTCTACCTGGAATGGATTTTTACTAATTTTTGGAGTGTTTGAGTCAAATGAATGATGTTATGTAACATAGGCAGCTATTTTTTAAAAAAATTATACATGTCTCAACATGAATTATTTTCAAGAATATTTAAGTCACAGAAATACAGGTAGAATGTGATAACTTTAAATATGTTCACAAAACAAAACACCTATGTGGGTTGATGAAGGGAGGTGGGTAGGGGGTGGGCTAAATGGGTGATGGGCATTAAGGAGGGCACTTGTTGTCATGATCACTGGATATTGTATATAAGTGATGAATCACTAAATTCTACTCCTGAAACCAATACTATACTGTATGTTAACTATATTGAATTTAAATAAAATCTTGGGGGAAAAAAACAAAGAAATAGAACTGAAAGTGATATAAACAAGTTTTTGTGATCACATAATACTATTGCCCAGCCATTTTTTGAACACACTAACACATGCATTTTAAAATTATATTCTTCTTCTGTTGTACTAATCCTTATATAAATAAATTTAGAGAAAAAAACTACTATTAACATGTACAAACG